>NC_057809.1:277700898-278000898 GCF_018294505.1 Triticum aestivum | reverse complement strand
CGTACCTACCGCATCACAGCCCACCCCTACGGTCAGCGCTGTCCACGGCCTCCAGTAGGCTACAAACACCAGAAACTACTTGCAACTCCTGGACAGAGAGCTAGGGTGAATAAGAAGTCGAGCGGGGTCATATTTCAGGGCCCAATGCATGGTAGTAGCTGAATCATGGATCACAAACACAGAACTCAGTTCCTGAGGACGGCTGCAATGAGACAACCCACCATGTACTCCTACATGGCCTCTCACCGCTACCTTTACCAAAACGTATTCACACACTTAGCTCACACACAGTAGGACATGTTCACACACCTCTGATTCATCCCCGATGAATCAGACCTGACTCAACTCTAAGCAGTAGCAGGCGTGACAAACAAACATGAATGAGTAGGCACAACAGGGCTCAAACAATTCCTACTCATGCTAGTGGGTTTCATCTAATTACTGTGGAATGACAGGTCATGCAGAGGATAAAGGGGTTCAGCTACCGCAGCAAGTAACAGATGAATCGATGTTGTCCTAATGCAGTAAAAGAGAGCAGGAGCGAGAGAGTGGGATTTTATCGGAATGAACAAGGGGGTTTTGCTTGCCTGGCACTTCTGAAGATAACATTGAGTCTTCATCAGTGTCAACGATCACATCATCGGTATCACGTCTATCGAGAGGGGACAAATACCGGCAACAAGGAAGGAAATACAATCAATGCAATGCACAATATGATGCATGCTCATGACATGGCAATATGAATGTGTTTTGAGCTAATGCAACTAGCAACAGATTAAATGAAGTTGGTTTGAATACAAGATTCAAATTCAAACTCCATATGTGATTATTTAAATGCCATTTAATTGATTTGTGCTAACAGCAGCTATAAGTTGTTCTAACATGCATGAAAATGTACAGATGGATTCCTTGAATTTTTCTGATAATTTTTCATATATAAATTATTTCATTTGGAGTTACGGTTAATTTTCTATGATTTATTGAAGTTTTAGCTATTTTCTGGAATTTTCTGATTATTTATAAAATAAACTAAATTCCAGAAAATGAATATTGTGTCAGCATGACCTCACCCTGACATCATCAGGTCAACAGGGCGGTCCAGGTCAAACCTGACGTGTGGGGTCCACACGTCAGTGACACGGGTTAAACAGGGGGGTTTAGTTTAGCTCAATTAAAGATTAGGGCACTAGGGCCCACATGTCAGTGTCAGCAGGGGGTAATTAAATTAAAATAAACTAAACTAATTAACAGGGGGGCTGGCCCCACCTGTCATCGACCCAGGGGGGGTCAAACCCCTGGTCAGCAGGGCCTAACTCGCCGGCGGCTTGACGCCGGCGAGGCCGAGACGGCGGAGACCTTCGGGTTTCTTGCTCCGGCATCCAAACGCCGCGCGGAGAGGCTCTGTGGGTTCCTAGCGCTCGTGCGCATCCGGAGAAGGCGATGGAAGGACGCGGGGTGGTCAGCGCTCGCCGGAGCGGGGCTTGCGGCGGCGGCCGGAGCTTCGGGTTCGAGCGGTTAGGCGCTACGGCGCGTTTCACGAAGAACTGGTGGGATCTGCGGCTTCCTGAGGAAACGCTGAGCACACCTACGTGCTCTGGTGCGACGTGCGGGGGTTGCAACCGCGGCGGCGACATGGCCAGCGGCGGGGAGCGCTCGGCTCCGGTGGTTGATGCGGCTAGGGGGCGAATTAGGCAACGAGGCATGGGGGAAACGATGCAGCGGCTCACCGCGGTTCTTCTGGTGCTGCTGGCGAGGCAGGGGAGGCACGGGGTCCAGCGAATCGACGGCGGGGATCACCGGCACCCGAGGTCGGAAACAGCGGCATTGGAGACGCAGCAGAGCTTCTAGCGCCGCGTGACTCGATGGAGAGGACGACGATGTCGTGGCGGAGCTCGGGATCACGTCGGAGAGGTGGGGTAGTGGCTGTGGGTGCGGGATTACGGCAGCGCGTCCATGGAGGCTTCGGCCATGGCGGGGGAACGGGCGAGGAGAGGCATAGGGGGGGCGAATGGGGTGTCGGCGAGGTCGGGGCGATGACCAGGAGACGATCCACGCGGCGCAACGGCGACCAGGGCGATGCAGAGAGGCTGGGTGGTGCGTGGCGAGCTCGGGCGCGCCATGCTCACCTCCCTGCCTGCTCTAGCAAGGGGAAGCAGCTGGCTGGCACGGGCCAGCACAGTGCTGGGCCGGCCAGTGGGTTGCCAGGTAAGTGGCCAGGTAAAACTCTCTCTCTCTCTCTCTCTGTTTTAATTCTGTTTTTCTATTTTGCAGGTTTGTTTTGAATTTGGTTTTGAAACCAATTCAATTTATTTTGCTTCTGACAATATTTTTAGGAGCTAAAAGAATTAAAACAATGCTCCACAAAAATATTTCAGAATTATTGGACCTATATTTATTTAACAGTAGATAAAAGTCCAATTCAAATAGCTATTGATTTAATTCAAATACCCAAAATAAATGTTTCTGAGATATTTCCAGAGGATAATATTGGTTTGGATTTTACCTCTTGCCAATATTTCCAGAGGATAACAAGAACATTTTCTTGGACTTATTTGAAGCAATTTTTATCTTGATCATTTTTTTAAAGGATTCTGAGGCTTTGAAAATTCCTCAATTCAAATTTCATTTGAATTTAAACATGATGCAGCAACCAAGCTAGTCCAAGGCCAGGGTAAAGCTAGGGATGTGACAACTGGAGCGAGGGAGAGCGTGCGAGCCTCTGCCGCTCCCCCTCCTCCCCCTACTTATAGACCCGCGCGGCGGAGCTGAGGAGGCGTGGTGTGGGGGAACGTGGGATCAACTGCGCCCACTCCCCCACGTCCCGTGATTATTGCGCCCTGATGCCGTAATAAAACTGCCGCGGGAAGGCGAGCGGTCCATTGTGGGCCGCAGAAGATCCACGCTCGGGCCGAGGCCTAGGAGTGGCGGGCCTGGGCCTGCGGCGGCGTCCCATCGCGCGCGTGCCTTGGCAGGTTTTCCTTGCCATGTGGCCCGTGGGATGGCGCGCGGTCAGCTCGCAAGCCGACCCACGTTCCCGCCTACATGAAACGGAGCTTTGCGAAGACGGTGCGCATAAGCAAAGCCGGCTCCACAGGATAGGAAGCTGACCAAGCTTCTCGTCCCTTTGTCAGCCTCGAAGCTCGATCAGCTTCGGGGACTACTGTCGGAGTAAATGACCACGGGTAGCCTAGCCGGCTCCCCCTGGCCCTTCTGAAAAAATTACGAGCCGATCCGGCCCTCAAGAAACCAAGACATGGGGCTGCCTTCCCCTTGCCGGCTGTCTCCCAGGCCGACTATCGGAAGGCGGCCCGGCTTTAGCCCTCATGAAGAAAGCCGCGGGAGGGCCGGCTCCAAGAAGCCGGCTGCAAGAAGCCGACTCCCACAAAGCGGTCAAGATCGTACCCTCGAAGTCTGCATCCACATAACGGCGATGCGACGGGGCGTGGCTACAGTAAAGCCTGCCACCCCCGAATCCTGGAGCACGCCTGGCACAGTGCGCAGTACGGGGTGGCCATGACCCGTCTAGCGCGGCACTGTTGCCATGTTGACCCTGATGCCACCCACGACGGGCTGTCAGGGCGGCCCATGGGCGGTGGGCCCCTTCAGGCAGAGAGAGGCCCGAAGGCAGCCAGGCCTCCCCCAGTCGGCCCAAGACGGGGCCAGCTCCCCACAGCCGGCTTGCTTCCTCCCTCGAAGGAGACGCCCCATTAAGGGGACAAGACAAGGCGTGGCTACAGCAATCGCCCGCCAGACGGCGGCGCTGTAGCCACGCTTACCTCGGCGATGCCCTCGTCACCAGGTTTGAGGCAACATTGACCAGCCACCGACAAGGCTGTTGATAGTGGGGCCTGCCTGTCGACCAAGGAGCCGGCAGCTGGCGGGACCCACTAGCCGGCATGCCCCAGCAGCCGGTGCAGAAGCCGGCGAGCATAGACACAGACGGCTAGGGCCCACGCCCAGCCGGATTACCATTATACCCCCGAGGGGTGGGCCTATATAAGCCCCCCGGGGAACCCATGCAAAGGGTTGATCAGAGCTAGTTTTAGACACCACGTAGAGAGGAGAGGAGAACTAGCTGTGCCCTTCTCCTTCTTCTCGCCAGACAACTCAAGGAGCATCTTGTAGCCACACGTTCATCTAGTGATCATGCGGAGACCCCGCAGAGCAGCAGTGGGGGTGTTATCTCCTTGGAGAGCCCTGAAGCTGGGTAAGATTCGCCGGCATGCATGTCTTCGCCTCATCCCGCTTCCAGGCACCGACGACATGTTACTGGCTCCCACAATGATAAGCCACCCATTGGCATATGTCGCACCTACCACCCGACAATTCTAGTATCCAAAACTCGTCTGAAGTTCATGAAACTTGACATGCTATCATGGAGTGGCGTCAACTTGTTGTGGTAAAAAAATTGTCCCATTTGGGGAAGGTTTGGGTATAAGGTTCTCGCAAACTAGAGCTTCTCACAACAAGCTTGATGGTTTTGGGAGGGAACGTGCCACCCTTGGGGACGAAACGATAAATGTTTCCTCTTCTTGCTTTCAAAGTTTTGGTAGTGTCAACATACAACGACAGGAGTGTTGTGTCAGTTTTCGTGATTTTTCGGGGTTTGCTTGGACATTTTTATACATTAATTGGGTTTTCTAGGCATTTTATGTGCATAATTCAAATTTGAACTAGATGCACAAGCTCCAATGCAGAAAAATCGGTTGACATATGAAATGTGTGTCCTTGGGTGCATGCCTAGGTCCCATGCGAGAAATGGGAATGAATTTAAAACACCGGGGTACTGTTGATTGCTGGCAAAATATTGAGATACTTTGTTTTTAAATTCTAGTAAATCCAAAACTTGTCTGAAATTCATGAAACTGGGCATGCTATCCTGGAATGGCACCCGACATGTTGTGGTATTTTTCTTGTCCATTTTGAGAGAAGGCGCACTCGAATAACAGCCAAAAAAGGCATTTCGAAAATATAGTTGCCACTTTAATATCTCAAACATTTGTATAATTCAAATCGTGTGTGTTTTGTTAACCATTCACGTGACACCACGTGTCGTGGTTTTAATACCTGTAGGAGGTGACGTGCAGACAGTTGCTTGACTGAACGGGAGGCGTGCGAGCGTAGTCTGGTGTGCAGGCTGACCGAGAGGTGTTAAAGCTGTCCTCTAATGCGCAGGCTCATCAGGAAGCGTGCGAGCTGTACGCTGCACAGGCTCACTGGGAAGCGATCCCTTTGACTTCCATGGCCACCCACCTTGCTCGCATCCTCTCCATTAATGGTGCCCGAGCCACTGTTTAATACACGCGGCCATATTGTTTGCCTCCCATTCCCCTCCCTCCCGCAGACCTCCACTAACACCATGGCGCAGAAGGATCATCTGCCACTAGTCTTCAAGTTTGGTGAAGTCGACTCCCAGCCAGAGGATATAGAAAATAAGGAAGAATGGGGCCTCATGGACATGACCCTGAACGTGCTGGCCGCGGCGGTTGCTGCCCCCGCTCCCGTCCCAGATCCCATCCCCGCGCCCGCTCCACCGACCATCCCCGTAGCATTGACGGGCTGGTCACCGAGCACTATCGCAGAGCTGGAAGCCGCGGGCGTCAGTGAGCTCTCGACAAACCCGTGCGAGCCCGTGGACATGCCAACGCCAGCACCCATGCTGGTGCACGCCCCTCCACCCACCGCGGTGCCGATCCCCGTGTGTTTGGCTACACACACCGTGCCCGTGCCCATGTCCGCGCCCCCCCCAGAGGCACGGGATGCCGCCGTCAAATGCTACCTCTCAGTGAAGCCAGTTGCCATTCTCCCACGCCCCGCCCATCGATCGTGCAACGACATGATGTTTGATTTCAAGTGAAGAACATTTTGTGATGCCTTGAAGATTTCAACAACGGCGTCCCGGAGGACGACAACGACAATGACGGTGTGGCACGCTGCCTCCGCCGCCGCCGGAAATAGTTTTTTGGGGTTTAATACTGTATCTCGATCATATGAATATAAATTCGCAGTGTGACTGAATTAAAGATATGGTTTGAACAAACTTGCATTTCTCTCTCTTAATGTACAGACTTATCAAATGATTTCATTTTGAAAAAAAGTCAATGGTTTTTAAATATAAAACTCTCATCACAAACGTTTTAGTTAGAACACTCGTGTGCAAACCGAGAGCTTCCCCAGGAAGCCAAGGGATATTGTGCCGAGAATCATTTGTGCAGCTCTTGATCGCAAATGTTTTAGATAGAACACCTATATGCAAAGTGAGTGCTATGATCTTTCCCCTTATCTCAAGGGAAAATTCGCCGTGTAGGATTTCTCCATCTCTTCAATGCAAATGATTTAGATTGAATATGGTATGCAGAGCCAGACTTCGGCGCTAAGCCAGGAGAAAATATGCTGAGTAGGATTTGTGCATCCCTTCAACGCAAATGGTTGTTTTGGATGACCCATGTGGAACCACGTACAGACAATTTCATAAGATTTGCATCTGTCATATTGGGTATATTGACATTTGTCAAACTATAAAGATTGACATTTGTTGATCTAGTAACATTACCATTTTTCAACCTTGTAACATTGCGATTTGTCAAATATGTAGCTAAAAATCACTAGCACTATCTAATTTTTGCAACTAAAATTCAATAATTAAGCATAGATTTGATTCATAGATTAAGTAGTCATTCTTTATACAAATAGTTCAACTCGACAGCTGAACCGACCAAACTTTCCCCAATTGTTGCCAACCACGTACTAAAATAGCTAGTTCAACTATATATACTAGCTATTTTTAAGTACGTTGTATAGTTCCACCACATCTATAGTCAGATGAACTGAACAAAATTGCCCCTAAATACTACTACTACGGAGGGGCTTTATTCTACTTCCAGTAGCCTATCCTCTGCCGAGCACGCTTAGTAGGAGCAGGGGATGAAGAGCCTAATGACGAGATGGACAACTGCAATACAGTGCCTACCGCTGCTGCACCTTCAGCGACTCTCACCTCGAACGCCCTCTGCCCCTCCAGATGACCCCTCTGGAAGCGGTGGTTCTCCTTTTAGATCTCCTGATTCCTTGCCTCTGAGGCAGTGTGTGTCGCGGCCACGGCAGTGGTAAGGCTCTTTGCGTGCTCGACGAGGTGCTCCTCGTCCTCCCTCAGGAACTCGGTGTAGCACGCAAGGTCGCTGACGCACGTGCGGGCCTCCACCTCCGCCTCCCACAATCTTGATATAAAGGGGGTAATACTTCAAGGTAGAACAGAACAAAAGCTGGATTGGAATTTTGATCCACGGAGCACAATTACTTTGACCCAATCCTAGAAATGGACAAGGTACTGGAGTTCGTTTCTCCTAGTCATTCCAGAATAGAATGGCTTGACGGACCACAAGAATAATAGGCATCGATAACATGAATGCACAACTATTCTTGACCAACAATTGATAGACAAAGGTCAGAATACAACTAAAGAGACACAACTCAAAAGAATATATGTTTTTCTGAGTTGTGGATGCATAGATTAGTATGTCGAGCAAAGCTCAACATTTCTTCTGGATAACCCATGCGGAAAGGGTAGAACTGGCAGTTTCACAATATAGAATGGAGAACTCATCAAGAGCACTCTGGTTGTGATCTTTGGTTCAAAAGAACTTCTGCCGTGAGCAGTTCACGGTATTTGGAAGAAGGAAATACCACGTACCTCGAGGATTATCGCAAAGGTTACTAATATCCTAAAGGAACTAGCAAACACTATCAATAGGAGGTGAGTGGAGTGAATCTCGGGTTCAAAACCCAGGAATGGAATACCTACTAACTAATAACATCACGGGATGATTTCGAGAATGATGGCCAGAATCATCACACTGGGAGCACCAAACATGGCTAGATTACTAACTCTAAGATACCCTAGTGTCATAATAACAACTCCAACATATATATCGAGGCAATAGAGTACCTCAACTCACCGATTAGTGTGCTTAATCTGGCCCAAAAATACAACGGGAACATGGAGGAAAGATTTGCAAGTGCATCAGACTATTTAGAAACCTGGGATGACTCGGACATCATAACGAATGTAAATGCTCAAAAAGATTTGAGACATCCTGCAAAATGGTGGCATAACCACTCAACATCACAATATCAAGATTCTGAGGCCAGCTATGAACATATGGAAATAGTAGGAACTGAACTGAGGCTTGAACTCAACAATCCTAGGCAACTACGGTTTAGTGACACGTCATCCTAAGAGATAGAAGAGAAGCCTAGTTCTTAACCCCGTAGAAAAGATAAGATGACTCAGATCAGAAGGTCATGATGATAAGGAGTAAAAAGAGCCTTACGTCCCCATCCACAATCAATTCCCTTATATAACTAAAGCATTTCTAGACTCAAGTTCGACTAGCTTGGCTTGGTAATCCTACAGGCAGTCAGGCTCTGATACCAAAGCTGTCAGGACCTTGATTCTAAGTCACACCGCTCTAGCCTGTAACACCTCATATCACTTTGCGGCCTCACGCGCGGTATCCCCACGGGTGTCGCCTTACGATGGCCCGGGACCGTTTGCGCCTTTTGGCTCACGTATATGATAGTGTCGCTAGCATCCATATGACAGAGAACCCGGGCCGACATGACTAGTCATGAACCCAAAGTGGCACTAACTTACGGGGACAGGCATACATGAATCAACATTGAGCATTTCGGTCTGTAGCGTGTTACTCCAGACTGTAGCAACTGGGCTAACAGGACTCCGGGAACCCAGGCTTTAGCAGGCTAGTAGGACTCCGAATGTCACCATGTGACATTTCCCTGAAGGGACAGACACAGGAACAAAGTGAATCACATGTCGGCCAGTCTAAGTGTTCCGGAGCAGTAGTGCTGGGCTAGCAGGACTCCCGTGAACCGGGCTGTAGCGGACTACTTTGGCTCATGGAAGCACAAGACTACATTTCCCCATAAGAGAGGCTACCAAGGATAAACAACTAGGTTGTCGGATCCCACACATACTAAGCATTTCAAGCATACACACAATATGCTCGATATGTGTAAATACAACATGGCATCACAACAAAACTCTATGACTTAAAGTATTATTCATTAGGCTCCGAGGAGCGAGATATTACAAACATTGGTCTCATGACCCAACATTCAGAGCATACAAGTCAAAGCACACGTGGAAGCTTAACATGTCTGAGTACAGACATCTACAACTGAAAAAGGCCGAGAAGCCTGACTATCTACAAGATCCTGTCGAGGGCACAAGATCGTAGCTGATGTATCAAGCTAAACGTCGAAGTCCAAGCGGAACTACTAGTGAGACTGAAGTCTCTATGCAAAAACATAAAATAAGCAAACGCGAGTACAAATGTACCCAGCAAGACTTACATCAGAACTAACTATGTATGCATCGGTATCAACAAAGGGGTGGTGGAGTTTGACTGCAGCAAGCCAGCTTTGACTCGGTGGCAATCCTGAACTACGGCTGCAAGTAACACTTTTGAGGTTGCGCACACGAGTCCACATATTCACCATATCAATACTCCACTATGGATCCGCTCCCGTCTCCCTACGAGAACGACATCCATAGCACTCACGCTTATCTTGTGCATTTTAGAGTATCCACTTTCACTTGTCTATGAACTATGCAAGGGGTCCAAGTTTCCAGATCCGAGGAATCTGGCTATTCGAATAGATAATGATAACCCTG
Organism: Triticum aestivum; assembly: GCF_018294505.1. NCBI lineage: Eukaryota > Viridiplantae > Streptophyta > Magnoliopsida > Poales > Poaceae > Triticum > Triticum aestivum. The sequence continues at coordinate 277,991,204 of NC_057809.1, read as the reverse complement.
CAGGGGTGTACTTCTTCACACACGCTCTCGCCACTTATCGCCCTGTACACATCATGTACCTTGGCAACCTTCAAGCGGAAGCCGGGCAAGGGTGTCGGCCACGACCTGACTAACCACACAAGTCTCTCGTCCAGGTTTATCGCCTATTCGAGTTCCATCCGCAAGGAGATCCGGCCAGGGTGTCGCTCACGGCCCCAAACAATGTGTGCAGGGTTCCCAAGCCCACCATCCGGGTGGCACTTGGTACACCGTGCCACTATGCCTATTCTGTCCCAAGCCCTCTTGTATCGGGTGCCACTTGGTAGACTACTAACACTACCTACAAACACCAGAAACTAGTTGCAACTCCTGGACAGAGATCGAGTTGATTAATAAGCCAAGAGGGGCCGAGATACCGGAACCCAATGTGGGGTAGTAACTGTTCATGGATCACAAACACAAAACTCAGTTCCTGAGAATGGCTGCAATGAGACAACCCACCATGTACTCCAACATGGCCTCTCACCGCTACCTTTACCAAATCATGTTCACACACTTAGCTCTCAACAGTAGGACATGTTCACCATGTTCCAATTCATTCCTGATGAATCATACCTGACTCAACTCTAAGCAGTAGCAGGCATGACAACAAGCATGAATGAGTAGGCACATCAGGGCTCAAACAATTCCTACTCATGCTAGTGGGTTTCATCTATTTACTGTGGCAATGACAGATCATGCAGAGGAAAGGGGTTCAACTACCACAGCATGTAACAGTTGAATCATTGTTGCCTAATGCAGTAAAAGAGAGCAAGAGCGAGAGAGTGGGATTGTATCGGAATGAACAAGGGGGTTTTGCTTGTCTGGCACTTCTGAAGATAATATAGTTCTTCATCGGTGTCATTGATCACGTCGTCGGAAACATCGTCTACTAAGAGGGAACAACCACCGAAAAACACAAAAGAAACAACATTCATTGCAATGCACAATCAAATGAATGGCATGTCTTGTTAAGGAACTGAATTGACCTAATGCAGCAGTAAGCCAAGTTAATTGAAGTGGAATTCAAACATGGTTAAACTCCAACTCCAAATGCTAGTTCATAAATTGCCCTAATCATGATTTATCCTATTAAGTGAGGTTAACTTGTTCAAACATGCATGAAAGTACCATAAACAGATTCTTCATATTTTTCTGATCATTTTTCATATATAAATTATTTCATTTGGAGTTATGTTTGATTTTCTATGATTTTTAGAAGTTTATACTATTTTCTGGAATTTTCTGAAAAAACTTATATCTAGAAAATGCTCTACTGTGTCAGCATGACCTCACAGTGAGGTCAGCAGGTCAACGGGTCGGTCCAGGTCAAACCTGACATGTGGGGCCCATTGGTCAGTCCAACAGTTAGTTAATTAACTAATTCAGGTTAGTTTAACTGCTAAGCTAGGTTAGTTAGCAGGCCGAGGCCCACATGTCAGTGAGTAAGGGGGTTAATTAGCAGGGTCATCAGCGGCTAATGATGTGCCACATCTTCAACCACTGGAGTTGGACTCCGACGACCTCACAGTGCGGCGGTGGCTCGCCGGAATCGCGCTGTGGGCGTCGGTTGGACGTGCCGAGACACCGGGCGATAGCCCTTGCTCCTGCGCATCTAGCGGAGGCAGCAACAGGTCACGGGCTCGAATCGACGCCGGCGATGAGCCAAGCGTCGGCCGGAGCTATGGCGTAATCAGGTTGGAGCTAGGGAGCACGTGGGGAGAAGCTGGTGCTGGCTACGGGCTCCTGGAGACGCATTGATCGTGATGGTGTGCTCGGCTTCGAGCTACAACGGCTCCAGCCATGGCGGTGACGAGGCACGGCGGCGGCGAGCTTCGGCCGTGGTGGTCAGTGGGGCTAGATGAGGAAATCGACAGAGGGGAGAGAGGGTTTGGGAGCAGGAGCTCACAGTGAGTCGAACGGGAGGGTCAGCGAGCTCGGGGAGGCACCGGAGGCAGCAAATCAATGATGACGATCTTCGGTGGCCGACGAGGGGAACGTCAGTGCAGGCGGCATCCAGGGGCTTCTGGCATCGGGCGGCTCGATGAGGAGGAGGAGAGGTACTCGGCGGACCTCGTGGGCAGCTCCAGGGGATGAGGGAGGGGCGATGGCCGCGGTGATGCTCATCGACGGCGGCGGGCGCGTTCGGTGAGGAGAACAGAGGAGGGGGAGGGCGTTCGGGGGAGAGAGGGACGAAGGAGGGGTTTGAGGCGGCGCCGAGGAGAGGACGCGAGGCGTCGCGGTTGCCAGGAGACGCAGGCAGGCAACCTGGTGGCGTGGCGCCCGTGGGCGCGCCGTGCGCAGTCCCTCCTCTGCCTACTGGCAGAGGTTAGGGCTGACTGGCACCGAGCCAGGTGTGCTGGGCCAGCACAGGTGAGGCCCAGGTTGGCTTTTCTCTCTCTCTCTCTCGCTTTATTATATTTTTGTTTTTCTATTTTTTTGTAGTTTGTTTGTGATTTAGTTTTAACACCAAATCAACTTTAAACTTCATGAAAATAATTGTGATAGCTAAGTGGACTTATCCACAGCCACACAACAATTTTCAGAATTATTGAACATATATTTATTATATAATAAATATATATCCAATTCAAATAGTTATTCAATTAATTTCAAATGCCCAAAACAAATATTTCTGAGACTCCAAAAATATTGGTTTGAATTTTACCTCTTGCCAATATTTTTACAGAATAACAGGAACATTTCCTTGGACTCATTTGAAAAGATTTTCAATGTTGATTATTTCTGAAGTGATTTGTGAGGGTTTCAATTAACCTCAATTCAACTTTCAGAATTTAGACATGATGCATGGATGATCTCTTATGCAACTATTGCAAACAATTCTAGGGCTTTGACAACTCACCCCCACTAAACAAGAATCTCTTCCCGAGATTCAAGACGTGAGGTAAGAAGACAGAGGGGACACAAAGCCGACACGATCTTCATGATCCAAATGCGCTTCTCGGAGATGTTGATTCATTGCTCCAATTAATCTTGGTGTGTTTGCTTTCGAGATCTTCATCGAACATGATGATGACAGAAAGAGACTCTACCGAAATCGATCTTCTCGAAGATCGAACAACTCACGATCAACTTATGGGGTGAGATGTAGGAATATCTCTCGAGCTGAGACACAAAACACATATCGAGAGGGAAGGAAAGAAACAAATGACGAGGTCTCAATTTGGCAGGCTACAATTCACACTTGACTAAGATGGAGCATGAATTTCAAAGTAGCAAGGAGATAATTGCCATGATTTCCTAACGTGATACCTTAAGGAAGGTGACTCATAGAATATCCCTTAAGTGGCAAAAAGAATTACTTTTGATATAGAGATCATTGAGACTCTTTATACCAGCCTAAGGCAATCTCAATCGATCATTTGAAGGAGTCGGAAAAGGATGGCATACTCACACTAGAATGGATGATGTTGACTACTTTGTTGAAGACAACACAATGGATGATTTCTTCTTATCATCGAGAAAGGATAGGGCCTAGGGTAAGCCCACTTTTGAGGATGATCCTGAATAAAAAATTACTGAGAAGGCAGACCATAGTAAAATGGCACAATGGCAGGTGCAAGCTGGGAACAAAATACAAATGCTGGGAATGATTCTAGTAACTGGGGAAAAACTCAAAGTGATTCCATTGTTTGAGTAGTTATAGAATAACCGAAGAAACTAAGAGAACAAGAATCCCCAAGGAACAACTCCTAAAATAAGTTGCACTAAATCCTCATGGAGAAGATTGTCAAATAGCTCAATCAAGTTACTACAATGATAGACCTTCCGGCTAGGTGTGTCGGCGAGAACACCAGCCTGGTCGGGGCTACATCATTGATCATGGAGAAGTTCCAACCATCATATCTGCCTGAGATTCAGATCTGGTTGGTAACACGATATTCCAGACTCATCAAGTCTAGAAAGAAAATGAAAGTTTGCAACACAAATCGACAGATGACATTGCGAGATTCTCGGGGAATGAACTACGATAGCAAGCTCCAAAACATGAGGTGGTTCTGCTACTCACATGTGAACATGTTGTTCCAGACAAGCATGACCACATAGTAGTCTTATAATAAAACACAACCAAGTTCAGCTGGGGAACCATCATTGTGGATAACAAAGTCCTTGCATAAGTCATGATTAGCTCTTAAGAAGGAACTTCTTCTCCTTGAACAAATCAATCAGTGGCTTGGTGTGCTAGGAACACATACAGAATGGAGGCGGCCAACCTATCAAACCATAGAGTACTTCGCACATATGCGTGACTAACTTGGGATGATTCCAGAGGAAACAAAAACAATCTTTCTCGAACTCACCGCGACAGCTTGCACCAAATGCACATGAATTCGAAGAAGTCACTTCTTCCATCCAAGCAAAACTTCATGAACGGAACATGAAGGAATTGCTTACAAAGTTTTCCACACTAGGTTGATGTTCAACATGAATCATGGGGGAGACAAAATGTTGTTGATGGGCACAACAGCTCATAGGAATTTCCATATCACTGGACTTCCACCATCATGTGAACACGGTGATAGGATTGGTCAGACCAAAAGATGTAATGGTGTATGCTCGAAGAAACAACAACGAGTAAGACAACATTACGAATATCGTTGGTTCTGATTTGATTTGAGGATAGCCCATAGTCGAATCACAGATTGGATAAGATGATAGGTCCATTAACTAATCACGAGGATCAATCGATGAAAATACCATCTTTCTTCAGCACACATACCAGATATCCCTTAAAATGAACTAAGTTGGACAAGCTTTTATCTTCCAACTCTCCAAGTTGTTATTTAGCTTAACCAACTAGCTCAGGAGTATCCAACACAGTTTCTTGGATAAAGGGATGGTTTATAAGAAACCAACTTGATCATGAACTCAACATAGCGGTCAGGTGACAACCTGGTGATACTTCCGTGAAGATATCCGGAAAATCACGAGCCACCGATATGACTCTAAGATCGAGAACAATCTTGCTTTTCAGGGCAAGACGATATGATCGAAAGAGTGAGGGATTGACAAAATCCCAACTCACGGATCGAAGAGTGCACCAGAAATAAGTACTAGGTAGCACGATAAATCTTAGGATGATGATTCATTAACCAACATGCTAGGAATGAGAATACTGTCCATTAACTACCAAGCAACAGAGTTGCTAGGAGTATTGATTTCACAGATCACGATTCACATGTCGGCATTCCGGTTATAATAACACAGGAATCGAGGAATGAACAATGATGGCAAGAAGTACCACTGCATCAAGAATTCATAAGATATGGTGCAATTCTGATGACAATCTTGATATAAAGGGGGTAATACTTCAAGGTAGAACAGAACAAAAGCTCGATTGGCATTTTGATCCACGGAGCACAACTACTTTGACCCAATCCTAGAAATGGAGAAGGTACTGGAGTTTGTTTCTCCTAGTCATTCCAGAATAGAATGGCTTGACGGACCACAAGAATAATAGGCATCGATAACATGAATGCACAACTATTCTTGACCAACAATTGATAGACAAAGGTCAGAATACAACTAAAGAGAGACAACTCAAAAGAATATATGTTTTTCTGAGTTGTGGATGCATAGATTAGTATGTCGAGCGAAGCTCAACAGTTCGTCCGGATAACCCATGCGGAAAGGGTAGAACTGGCAGACTCAACAATATAGAATGGAGAACTCATCAAGAGCACTCTGGTTGTGATCTTTGGTTCAAAAGAACTTCTCCCATAAGGAGTTCATGGTATTTGGAAGAAGGAACTACAATAGACCTCGAGGATTATCGCAAAGGTTACTAATATCCTAAAGAAACTAGCAAACACTATCCACAGGAGGTGAGTGGAGTGAATCTCGGGTTCAAAACCTAGGAATAGAATACCTACTAACTAATAACATCACGGGATGCTTTTGAGAATGATGGCCAGAATCATCACATTAGGAGCACCAAACATGGCTAGATTACTAACTCTAAGATACCCTAGTGTCATAATAACAACTCCAACATATATGTTGAGGCAATAGAGTACCTCAACTCACCGATTAGTGTGCTTAATCTGGCCCAAAAATACAACGGGAACATGGAGGAAAGATTTGCAAGTGCATCAGACTATTTAGAAACCTGGGATGACTTGGACATCATAACCACTGTAAATGCTCAAAAAGATTTGATACATCCTGCAAAATGGTGGCATAACCACTCAACATCACAATATCAAGATTCTGAGGCCAGCTATGAACATATGGAAGTAGTAGGAACTGAACTGAGGCTTGAACTCAACAATCCTAGGCAACTACGGTTTAGTAACACGTCATCCTAACAGATAGAAGAGAAGCCTAGTTCTTAACCCCGTAGAAAAGATAAGATGACTCAGATCAGAAGGTCATGAGGATAATGAGTAAAAAGAGCCTTACGTTCCCATCCACAATCAATTCCCTTATATAACTAAAGCATTTCTAGACTCAACTTCGACCAGCTTGGCTTGGTAATCCTACAGGCAGTCAGGCTCTAATACCAAAGCTGCCAGGACCTCGATTCTAAGTCACACTGATCAAGCCTGTAACACCTCATATCACTTTGCGGCCTCACGCGCGGTATCCCCACGGGTGTCGCTTTACCATGGCCCGGGACCGTTTGCGCCTTTTGGCTCACGTATATGATAGTGTCGCTAGCATCCATATGACCGAGAACCTGGGCCGACATGACTAGTCGTGAACCCAAAGTGGCACTAACTTACGGGGACATGCATACATGAATCAACATCGAGCATGTCAGTCAGCAGCGTGTGACTCCGGGTTGTATCAACTCGGCTAACAGGACTCCGGGAACCCGGGCTGTAGCAGGCTAGCAGGACTCCGGATGTCACCGCGTGACATTTTCCTGAAGGGACAGACACAAGAACGAAGTGAATCACATGCCGGCCAGTCTAAGTGTTCCGGAGCAGTAGTGCTGAGCTAGCAGGACTCCGGTGAACCGGGCTGTAGCGGACTACTATGGCTCATGGAAGCACAAGACTACATTTCCCCATAAGAGAGTCTACCAAGGATAAACAACTAGGTTGTCGGATCCCACACATACCAAGCGTTTCAATCACACACACAATATGCTCGATATGTGTAAATACAACATGGCATCACAACAAAACTCTACGACTCAAAGTATTATTCATTAGGCTCCGATGAGCGAGATATTACAAAATTGGTCTCATGACCCAACAATCAGAGCATACAAGTCAAAGCACACAAGGAAGCTTAACATGTTTGAGTACAGACATCTACAACTGAAAAAGGTTGAGAAGCCTGACTATCTACAAGATCCTGTCGAGGGCACAAGATCGTAGCTGAGGTATCAAGCTAAACGTCGAAGTCCAAGCGGAACTACTAGTGAGACTGAAGTCTCTCTGCAAAAATATAAAATAAGCAAATGTGAGTACAAATGTACACAGCAAGAATTACATCAGAACTAACTACATATGCATCGGTATCAACAAAGGGGTGGTGGAGTTTGACTGAAGCAAGCTAGCTTTGACTTGGTGGCTATCCTGAACAACGACTGCCGGTAACACTTCTGAGGTGGCGCACACGAGTCCACATATTCACCATATCAATACTCCACTATGGATCCGCTCCCGTCTCCCTACGAGAACGCCATCCGTAGCACTCACGCTTATCTTGCGTATTTTAGTGTATCCTCTTTCACTTGTCTATGAACTATGCAAGGGGTCCTAGTTTCCATATCCGAGGAATCCGGCTATTCGAATAGATAATGATAACCCTGCAGGGGTGTACTTCTTCACACACGCTCTCGCCACTTATCGCCCTGTACACGTCATGTACCTTGGCAACCTTCAAGAGGAAGCCGGGCAAGGGTGTCGGCCATGACCTGACTAACCACACAAGTCTCTCGTCGAGGTGTATCGCCTATTCGGGTTCCATCCGCAAGGAGATCCGGCCGGGGTGTCGCTCACGGCCCCAAACGATGTGTGCAGGGTTGCCAAGCCCACCATCCGGGTGCCACTTGGTACACCGTGCCACTGTGCCTAGTCTGTCCCAAGCCCACCTGTACCGGGTGCCACTTGGTAGACTACTAACACTACCTACAAACACCAGAAACTAGTTGTAACTCCTGGACAGAGATCGAGTTGATTAATAAGCCGAGAGGGGCCGAGTTACCGGAACCCAATGTGTGGTAGTAACTGTTCATGGATCACAAACACAGAACTCAGTTCCTGAGAACGACTACAATGAGACAACCCACCATGTACTCCAACATGGCCTCTCACCGCTACCTTTACCTAATTGTGTTCACACACTTAGCTCTCCATAGTAGGACATGTTCACCACGTTCCAATTCATTCCCGATGAATCATACCTGACTCAACTCTAAGCAGTAGCAGGCATGACAACAAGCATGAATGAGTAGGCACATCAGGGCTCAAACAATTCCTACTCATGCTAGTGGGTTTCATTTATTTACTGTGGCAATGACAGGTAATGCAGAGGAAAGGGGTTCAACTACCGCAGCATGTAACAGTTGAATCGTTGTTGTCCTAATGTAGTAAAAGAGAGCAGGAGAAAGAGAGTGGGATTGTATCAGAATGAACAAGGGGGTTTTGCTTGCCTGACACTTCTGAAGATAATATAGTTCTTCATCGGTGTCATTGATCACGTCGTCGGAAACATCGTCTACTAAGAGGGAACAACCACCGGAAAACACAAAAGAAACAACTTTCACTGCAATGCACAATCAAATGAATGACATGTCATGTTAAGGAACTGAATTGACCTAATGCAGTAGTAAGCCAAGTTAATTGAAGTGGAATTCCAACAGGGTTAAACTCCAACTCCAAATGCTGGTTCATAAATTTCCCTAATCATGATTTATCCTATTTAGTGAGTTTAACTTTTTCAAACATGCATGAAAGTACCATAAACAGATTCTTCATATTTTTCTGATCATTTTTCATATATAAATTATTTCATTTGGAGTTATGGTTGATTTTCTATGATTTTTAGAAGTTTATACTATTTTATGGAATTTTCTGAAAAAACTTAAATCCGTAAAATGCTTTACTGCGTCAGCGTGACCTCACACTGACGTCAGCAGGTCAACGGCTCGGTCCAGGTCAAACCTGACGTGTGGGGCCTGTTGGTCAGTCACACAATTAGTTAATTAACTAATTCAAGTTAGTTTATGTGCTAAGCTAGGTTAGTTAGCAGGCCGGGGCCCACATGTCAGTGAGTGAGGGGGTTAATTAGTGGGGTCATCAGCAGCTTATGATGTGCCACGTCACCAGCAACCGGAGTTGGACTCCGACGAACTCACAGTGCAGCAGTGGCTCGCTGGAATCGCGCTGTGGGCATCGGTTGGACGTGCCGAGGGCACCGGGCGATAGCCCTTGCTCGCGCGCATCTAGCGGAGGCAGCAGCAGGTCACGGGGTCACTGGAATCGACATCGGCGATGAGCCGAGCGGCGGCCGGAGCTACGGCGTAATCGGGTTGGAGCTAGGGGGCACGTGGGTAGAAGCTGGTGCTGGCTACGGGCTCCTGGAGACGCGTTGAGCGCGATGGTGTGCTCAGCTTCGAGCTACAACGGCTCCAGCCATGGCACCGACGAGGCACAGTGGCGGCGAGCTTCGGCCGTGGTGGTCAGTGTGGCTAGATGAGGAAATCGACAGAGGGGAGAGAGGGTTTGGGAGCAGGAGCTCACAGTGAGTCGAACGGGAGGGTTAGCGAGCTCGGGGAGGCACCGGAGGCAGCAAATCAACGATGACGATCTTCGGTGGCCGACGAGGGGAACGTCAGTGCAGGCGGCATCCAGGGGCTTCTGGTATCGGGCGGCTCGGTGAGGAGGAGGAGAGGTACTCGGCGGAGCTCGTGGGCAGCTCCAGGGGATGAGGGAGAGGCGATGGCCGCGGTGATGCTCATCGGCGGCGGCGGGCGCGTTCGGTGAGGAGAACAGAGGAGGGGGAGGGCGTTCGGGGGAGAGAGGGACGAACGAGGGGGTCGAGGCGGCGCCGAGGAGAGGACACGAGGCGTCGCGATGGCTAGGCGACGCAGGCAGGCAGCTTGGTGGCGTGGCGCCCGCGGGCGCGCCATGCGTTGTCCCTCCTCTGCCTACTGGCAGAGGTTAGGGATGACTGGCACCGAGCGAGGTGTGCTGGGCCAGCACAGATGAGGCCCAGGTTGGCTTTTCCCTCTCTCCCTTTATTCTATTTTTTTCTATTTTTTTGCAGTTTGTTTGCGATTTAGTTTTAACACCAAATCAACTTTAAACTTCATGAAAATAATTGTGATAGCTAAGTGGACTTATCCAAAGCCACACAAAAATTTTCAGAATTATTGAAGATATATTTATTATATAATAAATATATATCCAATTCAAATAGTTATTGAATTAATTTCAAATGCCCAAAATAAATATTTCCGAGACTCCAATTATATTGGTTTGAATTTTAGCTCTTGCCAATAATTTTATAGAATAACAGGAACATTTCCTTGGACTCATTTTTAAAGATTTTCAATGTTGATTTATTTCTGAAGTGATTTCTGAGGGTTTCAATTAACCACAATTCAACTTTCAGAATTTAGACATGATGCATGGATGCTCTCTTATGCTACTATTGCAAACAATTCTAGGGCTGTGACACCTATACAGTGATTGCCTGACCGTTGTTGTCCTGAGTGACGTTAGGCCTTCTTTACTCCGAGTGGTTTCTTGTATCGTCGAGTGACTTCTTCTCGGTCGAATGGAATTGTGGCATCCGAGTGAGGTTGAAGGTCGAGTGGATTTCACTCCTTGGTGAACTCAGTCGGTGTCTTCTTTTGTGCTTTGAATGCCTTTGGGCGTAGAGCAGTGACCTTGGGTAGGGTGTCTAGGTCAGGCCTATGACCTTACCCTAGGTGCATGTCATCGTCATTAACCCCCGAATGGATTGAGGTCCCATACTTCAGAGGTAAATCATCAAGGTTCATTAGTCGTGTTAGAGCTTCGGTCTTGTTTCAGTCGCCTCCATCGATTCAGAACTCGTCGAGTGAACTTAGCTGACAGTCTTCGAGTGTTGGTATGGTAAGGGATTTGCGGTGTGATTGATTGCTCTGCGGTTTCCAGATCTCACGGGATTCGAAATTTCAAGGAAGCGCGCGGGACGGGGCGTGCCGCAGTAAACAGAGTGGATAGACAAAGGCGCCTCGATTCTTGAGCCACCTTTTCCGCCATGTATCCGGTGCATGATTGTTGCGGGATTTGACAGGATCGCTTGGGCCAACGAGTCAGCCACTCGGAAGCATCCCCCATAGAAGGCGTCGGGGCCGATGTGTTGCACAGTGTGCCCCATTCCCTCTTCTTCTTCCTTCGCTTCTCCACCATGCCCGCCTCTAATCTCGACGCTGCTAACCGTGAGAAACCCTTGACGATGGGGAAGGATAAGACGGCGGCCCTGGCGCGTGCCAAGAAGGCGACGGTGACGGCGAAGTTGAGGGGCAAGAAGACGACTCGGGGGTCTTCATCAAGCTCCGGACTGCCGCCTGGCTAGATCCAGGGGGACTGGATTCGGTCCACAATCCGGCAAGAGGACTTGGAGGATCTGGCTGCAGGTAGCTTGATCGCCCACAGATCTGGGAGGCTGATAGGAGATGAGATCGAGCAACAGCTGATGAAGCTATGTACCTAGGGTAGGGTCATGGACCTGACCTAGACATCCTCCCCTAGGGCAGCACCCTAAAGCCAGGATCATCCAAAGGGTACCATCGTCCACTCGACCAGAAACGTTCCACTCGGAAGAATCGATGTCACTCGACCGTCGCAGAAGTCACTCGATGGGCAGAAGAGCTAAAGCCACTCTGCATATGCAGCGGTCGAGCATTTACTTAGAGGCTTAATTGGCATTTATAGCACTTTAATGTGGGCGGTACTAGTAACGTTCTCTCTTTAATATACCTTAAACCCTCTGTATCGTGGGCTGGTTGGGGTCCTAGCGCACACTATATAAGCCACCCCCCTCCACAGGAACAAGGGTTCGCACCCCTGTAACTCACACGCATATAATCCAGTCGACCGCCTCCGAGCTCCGAGATGTAGGGCTGTTACTTCCTCCGAGAAGGGCCTGAACTCGTAAACCTCGCGCGTACAACTCCTCCATAGCTGGGATCTTGCCTCTACATCCCTACCCCCTATTCTATTGTCAGACTTAGAACCACGACAGTTGGCGCCCACCGTGGGGCGGGTGTCTTAGCGACCTATTGGAGAAGTTGCAATTTTTCCGATCCCCATCAACATGGTTTCGGGCGGAGGTTTGACCGAGAGCCGGGAGATCCATCTCGGTGCACTCGTATTCGTCGCCGACGACTCCTCTTGGCTACAAGAGGCGCCACTCAACGTCGAGGTGCTCCCCGTCCGCGGGGCAACGCACTTTCGCACATGCTTCTGTGGCGTCCTCTTACGGCAGTCGTCGACTCAGTATCGGTCGGCTCCTGTGCTGACCTCCCTCCCTGCAGCCCGCCAGAGCAAGCGTTTTGGTCGATCGAGGCTTCAGCGGTGGGTGAGGCATGTGGTGGCTCGCTAGTTAGCCACCCCCAAGTCGTGGCAATCGAGCCCGACAAAACTCTCTACGGCCCGTTCGACCTGTCGACTGGCTCCGTAGAGACTGCAACCGAGCGCGACAGCAGCGACCGCGCGCCGGAAGTTTTGATGGTCAATGGACCACGCAGTCCTCCTGGCTTCACTCGTGAAGACGGAGGCGATGGGGGCGGCGATCCGTCGCGTGTTCACGAAGAGTACCGCCCCGAACCCCTCTCTTTGTAGCGGAGGGAAGCACTTCGCCGCCGGAACATGGATGCGCTTCACACTCCTATCGTTGGAGAAACCCCTAAGGCCCAGGCATTAGAAGAGGCACGCCTAGCCAACTTGGCTGAGCGCACTCGACTGGAGAACCTCCAGCGTGCACTCGACGAGCGCGCTCGACAGCGTATCCTTGAGTCCAGTCGACGCCAACTTTTTCCGCATCCGACTCAGGTATACCGAACTCCGATTCAGAATCTTGCAGCTGTGGACCGAATAGCGGAGTCAATCCAACCATCTCAGTCAGAGGCTGGTCGAGGTTTGGTGTAGATCCGGGCTTTGCTCCGAGCAGCGGGAGAGCAGAATACAGCAGTATCTCAATCGCGGAATATGATCCATAGCATATCCGTGGTTGCAGACACAGTCCAGTCAGCTCACAGCCCGACATCACCCCCGAGGCATGAGGGACGTGGACACCGGCGAGATCAGTATAGAAACCGCGAGCAGTATGATCACCGACTCGATCACGATGATCGTCGTAGAGTGCCCACGCCTCCCCCAAGGAGTGGGTCATACGTGCCTCGGCAGCATGATGACAGACGTCCTCACCGTGGTGGGCAAAGGATTCCCGTCGACCCCAGGGAACCGGGCTTTGATGTGAGATCTATTCTTGTTCAGGGCCTAGTCGACAGAAACATAGCTGACAGAGAAGACCACGACAGAGATTTTCCAACCCGCAGCAGAGTGCATGTCTCAGGTCCAGAGTGCTTCAGTAGAGCCATAAGGGCTGCGATGATTCCTCCCAACTTCAGATTGGCGACTGGAGTCAGTAAGTTCACTGGTGAGTCCAAGCCCGACACTTGGCTTGAGGATTACCGAGTGGCTGTACAGATTGGTGGTGGCAACGATGAAGTGGCCATGAAGCACCTTCCTTTGATGTTAGAGGGCTCGGCCAGAGCGTGGCTAAATCAGTTGGCGCCTGGTAGTATTTATACTTCGGAAGATCTTGCCCGAGTGTTTGTCAGACCATTTGAAGGTACTTGCAAACGGCCGGCAGGGTTGACAGAATTACAGTGTTGCGTTCAGAAACCGAATGAAACTTTGAGGGATTATATCCTGAGATGGATCACGCTGCATGACACAGTCGAGAATGTGTCAGATCACCAAGCGATTTGTGCCTTCAAAGAAGGCGTTATGTATCGAGAGTTGAATCTGAAGTTCGGTCGGATAGGAGATATGACTCTGACTCGGATGATGGAAATTGCCACCAAGTACGCCAATGGTGAAGAAGACCGACTCCGGAGTGGCAAGCACAAAACAGTCGCCCACGAAACCGGAGGAGGGAACTCCAGTCGGAAGCAGAAGCGCAAAGAGGAGCTAGCTGCTCCTGGAGAAGCCTTAGCCGTGACTCAAGGAAAGTTCAAAGGGAAGTGGACGATGATGTCAATTCCACTCTGATGATTTTCGCCGATGTTGAGAGTAAGAGTCGACTGAAAGTCATCAACAGAGAAGTGAACATGGTCGCCCCGGTGACACCCAGTTATTTGAAGTGGTCTCAGACTGCCATTACATTCGACAAGTCGGATCACCCAGCGGATATAGCCACCCCTGGGAGGCAAGCGCTGGTGGCCGACCTAGTAGTCGAAGGCACTCGATTGAGTAAGGGTCTGATGGATGGTGTCAATGGTCTGAATATATTGTATGCAGAGACATTGAAAGGAATGGGCATTTCAATGTCCAGACTCAGTGAAAGCAACATGAGATTCCATGGAGTTATTCCTGGCAAGAAGGCTGTGTCACTCGGCTAGATCACCCTTGATGTAGTTTTCGGTGATTCCAAGAATATCCGCAAAGAAAATGGAGTTATTCCATGGAGTTATTTGAAGTTGTGGACTTTCAGAGTGCTTATCATGCTATTCTGGGCAGGCTAGCTTATGCATGTTTTATGGCTCGACCATGTTACATGGACCCCAAATTGAAGATGCATGGTCCTAAAGGGGTGATCACTATCACTGGCAATCGAAAGAAGGCAGAAGAATGCTTCCAGAAGGGCTCAAAGATCGCCGATGCACAGATGGCAGTAGTGGAATTGCAGGAGTATCAAAAAAATGTAGATCCGAATGATTTGTTGCAAGCTAAGAAGCCTGCCACAGATTCAACATTCCAGTCGTCTGGTGAAATGAAGCCAATTCACATTCACCCGACGGATCCCAATGTTGCTCCGACTCGCATTTCAACAACACTTGACTCCAAATAGGAAGAAGCGCTCATCCAGTTCCTCCGTGAGAACTGGGACTTCTTTGCATGGAAACCTTCTGACATGCCAGGTGTTCACAGGGGACTGGCTGAGCATTGTTTGCGAGTCGACCCAAAAGTGAAACCAGTCAAAGAACATCTTTGACGGACCGCCGTACAGAAGAGAAAGACAATCAGTGAAGAAGTGGCTCGACTTGTAGCGGCTGAGTTTATCCGAGAGATTTACCACTCCGAGTGGTTAGCGAATGTTGTCATGGTCCCAAAGAAGGACGACTCACTTCGCATGTGCATTGACTTCGAACATACCAATTGGGCCTGCCCGAAAGATCACTTTCCTCTCCCTGGCATCCACCAAATAGTCGACTCGACTGCGGGGTGTGAGCATTTGTCCTTTTTGGACGCTTATTCCGGGTATCATCAAATCCGTCTGTATGGACCCGATGAGATAAAACAGCTTTCATCACCCCATTTGGGTGCTTCTATTATGTCACTATGCCATTCGGTTTGAAGAACGCTGGAGCCACATTCATGCGGATGATTCAGAAGTGCTTGCTCACTCAGATCAGTCGGAATGTGGAAGCATACATGGATGACATTGTGGTCAAGTCACGTAAAGGTTCCGACCTACTGGCTGACCTTGCTGAAACCTTTGCCAACCTCAGAAGGTATGATATCAAGCTTAATCCATCAAAGTGCACGTTTGGAGTTCCAGGCGGAAAATTACTCGGTTTTCTCGTTTCCGAACGAGGGATCGACGCCAACCCGGAGAAAGTGGGTGCCATACTCTGGATGAAACGCCCTGTGCGTGTGCATGATGTCCATAAGCTTACTGGTTGTTTGGCCGCCCTAAGTCGATTCATTTCTCGCCTCGGTGAAAAGGCACTTCCTCTTTACTGACTGATGAAGAAGTCAGATAAGTTCGAGTGGACTCCTGAGGCTGATGAAGCATTTGCAAAGCTTAAAGCCCCGCTTTCCACCCAGCCGGTTCTCGCTGCTCCAATCAGCAAAGAGCCTTTACTGCTTTACATTGCAGCCGCTGGACAAGTCGTCAGTATAGTACTTACGGTCGAGCGGGAAGAAGAAGGAAAAGCCTACAAAGTTCAGCGCCCAGAATACTACGTTTCTGAAGTTGTGACCCCGTCAAAACAAAGATATCCACATTATCAGAAGCTTGTTTATGGGATTTATATGACCATGAAGAATGTTGCACATTACTTCTCTGATCACTCCATTACAGTTGTTAGCGACGCTCCATTATCAGAGATTCTGAACAACAGAGATGCAACTGGTCGAGTGGCAAAGTGGGAGATTGAACTCCTTCCCTTAGATATCAAGTTCGAGGCAAAGAAAGCTATCAAGTCCCAAGCAATAGCAGATTTCCTCGCCGAGTGGATCGAACAACAACTGCCGACTCAAGTTCACTCGGAGCACTGGACCATGTTCTTTGATGGTTCCAAGATGCTGAATGGTTCCGGTGCTGGGGTGGTACTGGTATCCCCCCGAGGAGACAAGCTCAGATATGTCCTTCAGATTCACTTTGATTCCTCCAATAACGAAGCAGAATATGAAGCACTCTTGTATGGGTTGCGCATGGCCATTTCACTCGGCGTCCGTCGCCTGATGGTCTATGGCGACTCAGATTTGGTAGTCAATCAAGTGATGAAGGAGTGGGACGTCAGAAGCCCAGCCATGACTGGTTACTGCAACGCGGTGAGGAAGTTGGTAAAGAAGTTTGAGGGGTCAGAGCTCCATCATATACCCCGACTGAAAAATCAAGCAGTAGATGATTTAGCAAAGATAGGCTCCAAGAGAGAAGCTATTCCCAGTAATGTGTTCTTGGAGCATATTCATGCACCCGCAGTTCAAGAAGATCCCCGCAGCCTAAGAGTGCCACAGATCCGACTGAAGTCGAGGTCCCAACCATGGACGGCTTGATCGTGGAGGTGTTGGTGATCACTCCCAACTGGACAGTGCCATACATTGCATATATCCTTAGGAAAGAGCTCCCAGAGGATGAAGAAGAGGCTCAACAGATCGTCCGTCGGTCTAAGACCTTTACTGTAATAAGAGGACAACTGTTCAGAGAAAGTGCAACTGGGGTCAGCCAGACATGCATAACACCAGAAGAAGGTCGAGTGATCCTCCACGACATCCATTCGCGGACTTGTGGTCACCATGTGTCCTCTCGGACCATTGTGGCTAAAGCATACCGAGCAGGATTTTGTTGGCCACGAGCAAATGAAATGGCGAAAGATATAGTCGACAGATGTGAAGGCTGCTAGTTCTACTCCAATATGTCGCACAAAACTGCATCAGCCCTGAAGACCATTCCACTCGTCTGGCCCTTTGATGTTTGGGGATTGGACATGGTTGGTCCACTGAGGACTGGTAGGAGTGGCTTCACTCACGTGCTTGTAGCAATCGACAAGTTTACCGAATGGATCGAAGCCAAGCCTATTAAGAATCTTGATTCTGATGAGCTTCACTCACGTGCCGTCAGCTTCATCAGAGAGTTGACATTCAGGTATGGGGTTCCGCACAGCATCATCACTGACAACGGATCAAACATCGATTCTGATGAGTTCAGAACCTTCTGCGCCTCACAAGGCACACGATTCAACTATGCTTCAGTCGCCCATCCCCAGTCGAATGGACAGGCAGAAAGAGCAAATGGCCTGATTCTCAAAGGACTGAAACCCCGACTGATGCGAGATCTCAAGCACGCAGCGGGCGCCTGGGTTGATGAACTTCCATCAGTTCTTTGGGGACTAAGGACAACTCCCAATCGGTTGACTGGCCAAACTCCAATCTTCTTGGTCTATGGAGCTGAGGCTGTTCTATCGAGTGACTTGCTTCATAATGCACCACGAGTTGAGCTCTTCTCTGAAGAAGAAGCAGAACAAGCTCGGCAAGACGTAGTTGACCTCCTAGAGGAGGAAAGAGAGATGACCTTGATCCGGTCGACCATTTATCAGCAAGACTTGCGTCGATTCCACGCTAGACATGTGAAGGGTCGAGCCTTTCAAGAAGGTGACTTGGTTCTTCGAGTGGATCAGCAGAAACCACACAAGCTCGGCCCAGCTTGGGAAGCTCCCTTCATTATCACCAGAGTGCTCCACAATGGAGCATACCACCTTTAGAATGTCGAGCATAAGAAGGACGAGCCACGGGCTTGAATGTGGAGCTGCTCGACCCCTTTTATACTTAAGTACTCGTTAAAATAAAATGTAATAAGAAATACCTTTGTAATTTGTTTATCAAAGAAAAGAGCTTTATAGTCCTCTTGAATGATTGCTGCTGCTTTTATTTGCGTCTGAAATCCCCCACTGGGTGACTTAGCTGCGAGTCCGTTTCTCCTAAGTTCAAGAGAAAATCTTACCGAGTGGTGAGCAAGCCTCTCACTCGGGGGCTTAGCCGCGAATCCGTTTCGCCTATGTTTGTAAAATCCTACCGAGTGGTGAGCAAGCCTCTCACTCGGGGGCTTAGCTGCAAATCTGTTTCGCCTAAGTTTGTAAAATCCTACCGAGTGGTGAGCAAGCCTCTCACTCGGGGGCTTAGCTACAGTCCAGTACTCGCCTAAGTTTGTAAAATCCTACCGAGTGGTGAGCAACCCTCCCACTCGGGGGCTTAGCTGCAGTCCAGTACTCGCCTAAGTTTCTAAAATCCTACCGGTGGTGAGCAATCCTCTCACTCGGGGGCTTAGCTCCAATCCGGTACTCGCCTAATTTTGTAAAATCCTACCGAGTGGTGAGCAACCCTCTCACTCGGGGGCTTAGCTGCAGTCCAGTACTCGCCTAAGTTTGTAAAATCCTACCGAGTGGTGAGCAACCCTCCCACTCGGGGGCTTAGCTGCAGTCCAGTACTCGCCTAAGTTTAAAAAATACTACCGAGTGGTGAGCAACCCTCCCACTTGGGGGCTTAGCTGCAGTCCAATACTCGCCTAAGTTTAAAAAATCCTACCGAGTGGTGAGCAACCCTCCCACTCGGGGGCTTAGATGCACTCCAGTACTCGCCTAAGTTTAAAAAAATCTACTGAGTGGTGAGCAACCCTCCCACTCAGGGGCTTAGCTGCAGTCCAGTACTTGCCTAAGTTTAAAAAATCCTACCGAGTGGTGAGCAACCCTCCCACTCGGAGGCTTAGCTGCAGTCCAGTACTCGCCTAAGTTTAAAAAATCCTACCGAGTGGTGGGCGACCCTCTCACTCGGGAGCTTAACTGCAATCCAGTACTCGCCTAAGGTTTAAGGTCTGTCCTTATCCGCAAGGACGACGAGGTGCAGGTGGACTACAACCTTCTCCTTTGGAGCTACGCCACAAATACAACATACGCTCCATCACCATCCGCAAGGATGACGAGGTGCAGGTCGACTGCAACCTTCTCCTTTGGAGTCGCGCCACAAGTACAACGTGAGCTCCATCCCCATCTACAAGGACGGTGAGGTGCAGGTCGACTACAACCGTCTCCTTTGGAGCTGCGCCACAAATACAATGTGCGCTCCACCCCCATCTACAAGGATGACGAGGTGCAGGTCGACTGTAACCTTCTCCTTCGGAGCTGCGCCACAAATACAATGTATGCTCCACCCCTGTCCGCGAGGACAACGAGATGCAGGTCGAAAGATTATTCAGAGTAAAGAGCAAATCCACTCGATGGCAAATACAAGCATTTTCAAAAATAAACCAAGTTTAGACAGATCCTAAAAATTCCAGACGACAGATCAAAAGTAATCGAGCACCAAGCCCGAAGGAGTTTAATGGTTACAACAACCACTCGGCATTCCGAGGCAAATTTAAGGAAGATTTAAATCTCAAAGTTTGTCCATTCGGCAGGAGGAGGGCTGGCGGGTTCGACAAATTCACCCAAGTCAATTCCATCTGCAATTCGAGTGGCAGTAGCGATGAAAGTCTCCATAAAGGACTGGAAATCATGTATTTTGGTGTTGGCGACCTTGATCACCGCCAGCTTATCCTCACGGGCTTCCTTGCAGTGCACTCTTACCAAGGACAACGCCATGTCAGCACCACACCGGGCAGAGGACTTCTTCCATTCTTGCACTCGACCAGGAACCTCGTTGAGGCGAGCCATCAGAGACTCGAGGTTATTTTGAAGCGTCGCTCTTGGCCAAAGTGATGAGTCGATTCGTGAAACTGCCACCTTCAGACGAGCGAGGTAACTTGTAACACTAGTGACACGGGATTCCAGTCGAAGCACATTCATGGCAGCCTCGTCGCCGACTGGAGAAACAATAGGGTCCAAACCCGTCTCGATCCGTCCAGTCTCCTCGTCAAAGTTTTGGCAGAATTCTGCAATCAAGGAGTTAGTGAGTCGACTGGACTAGACTAACTTGCAAGTAGTAAAGCAGTCGGATTAAAAGGAGTACCTTCCAGCATAAGAAACAGCTTCTTGGCAAGAGTTCTCAGATAAGCTTCCATGTCATATCTCTTACGAGCCGTGGATTCCAGCTTCTCATTCAGAGCCATCTTATCCTTCTTCAGATGAGTTACCTCTCGGTTTGATTCAGTGAGAGAGGACTTCAGATTGCTTACTTCTTCTTCCAGCACTCCGACCGAAGCCAGCTTCTGGTCTACAAGGGCAGTCTTATCTTGAGCTTCCTTCTGCGCAGCTGCAAGGTCCAAGTCCTTCTTCTCCAGAGCCAACCTCATTTTCTCTGCAAAATAAGCAATCGGATCAAACAAGAGATCGAAGAAATATTTTAAAGGACGATCGACGGGAGCACTCGACAGGCAGTTACCTTCCATACCAACAGCTTCATCTTGAGCTTTCTTCAATTTTTGTTGGGCCAGCTCCAAGTCAAGGTTTAGTTGCCTCTGCTTCTCCTCAAATTCGGCGAACTTGCAAATGAGATTACAAGATTTCTGCAGAAGGTAAAAGACATGTCAATCGACAAGATCAAAGATTATTTACTTCCAAGTGAATAAAACTTAAAAGTTTACTCAAACCTCAGCCGACTGCCCGCAGTCGACCGTGGTCTCGAGGACTACACCCAGCGGGTGCACTTGGCGTGCCCCCATTGATTCAGACCCCACTCGACTGGTCCGCCCAGTCGATTAAAAAAAGAGAAGAAAGAGAGAACTATTCAGACCCCGGCCCACTGCCGGCAACCGACCGCGGTCTTGGGGACTACACCACGTGGGTGCACTTGACGTGCCCCCACTAGTTCAGATCCCACTCGGCCAGTCTACCCGTGTCGAGTGGAAGAAAGTAAAGTGAAAAGTACTCAGACCCCAGTCGACTGCCCGCAGTCGACTGCGGTCTCGGAGACTACACCTAGTGGGTGCACTTAGCGTGCCCCCACCGGTTCAGATCCCACTCGCCCAGGCCGAGTGGAAGAGCGCAAATACTAAAGACAACAAAACACCCAGTGGGTGTATAGATTCGACTCAAACAATAAGAGATTGTATCAAAGAAAATATTTTAGGTAGCATATCCTAATAGAACAAGGTCAGTCGAAAGCCAACTTACTTGGACATTGGCTCGAAGAGCCGCGCTGGCATCATAAGCAGCCTGGCTGTTGTCGTGCACCGTCTTCATCCGCTCCATCATCACGCTAACCTGAAGGATAGCCTCCGCAGCGGCATGCGACTGGCTTTCCGGAACATGATAGTTAGTGAAGAAAGGAGCAGACGGCCCAGATGCGGCAACTTGGAGCTCCGAGGCATGGAGTTGGACGGCTGAAGGAAGCACTGGTACAATCGACGGTGTAGGGCGCTCACTCGACAATGGGACATCAAAAGTTATAGAGGCCCCACCTGCATCTTCAGGTTGTTGGACAGTTGATTCCGTCGTCAGTCCCGGCTGAGATGTCTTGCCAGCCGCTGCTTTTTTGTTCTTTCTGGGCCTCGGGGCCACATCTTCATCATTATCCGGAAGCTCGATAACGTTGGGTGGGGCTGCAAATAAATCAGTTGACCCCAAGTGAATCGCCAGAATTTGATCGGCCAAATAATTAAGAATAAGATCACGAGAATTTTACCTGGGTTGGAGGTAACCGCGTCTTCCATTTCCTCGTCTCGGTATTGGCAGGAAGAGTTCCAGAGGTAGCAGCATTGCAAATGTCGACATTCAGTCGGTCATGTTCTGTTGCTCGAGTCGACCAAAAGATCGGGTCAGATGATTACCCGGAGATGGTGAGAATGGTCACTTTGATTCTGGGCAAATCCTTCAGCGGTTTGAAGGATGTGGCCTTCAATGGTTTCGGCGCAGGAGGCGGCCCAGTCTTGAGCTGTTTCGGTCCCCTCACAGTCGGCACTGGAGAAGACGTCCGAGGGCCCTTTGAAGACTGCCCAGTCGGTGCGGCCACCAGGTCGGGGGTGCTTGCCGGGTCGTGAGCGTGCTTGGACCTCCTTTCTCCGCGAGGAGGCGAATCGACCTCTTCTTCGTCACTCGGGTCGTCGCTCTCCTCATCCTCCTCTGCATCCAAGTGCCACTCGCCGCTCTCACCCCCGCTCGCCTCTCCCTCGACATTTTGCTCCTGCACTCCATTGGGCATTGAGTACTTATCGACAAGAGCCTGAAAGACAAAGAATAAAAGAAGGATAGTCAACCGTCAACAAGAGGCTACATAGTAAAACAAGAAGTCAGTCGACAATGCAGAGTCTTACCTGTTCCGGCTAGCGCGAATGGTCGAACGGAACCACCCTCCTGGACCCTCGGGGATTATCCTTGCTGCCGATAATACCTCTCAGCCACTGCTCCACCGTGTCCTCACTGACATCCTCCGGGTGGATCTGAGTGGAATCCTCGAGTCCCGAGTACATCCACATCGGATGGTCACGAGCTTGGAGTGGTTGGATGCATCGACCGAGCAAGACCTCCAACAGATCCATACCGGTCACTCCGTCGCGAACAAGTTGGACAACCCGCTCGACCAACACCTTCACCTGCGCCTTCTCCTCCGGGATCACTCTCAAGGTGGAGGGCTTCTCCACTCGAGCCATGGAAAAGGGAGGAAGTCCGGTCGACTGGCCCGGGGTCGGCTGGTCCTTGCAGTAGAACCAGGTCGACTGCCAACCCCGAACCGAGTCGGGAAGGATCATAGTTGGGAAAGTGCTTTTGTTCCTCATCTGAATTCCAAGACCTCCGCACATCTGTATCACGTGCATCCTCTCATCACTCGGGTTGGCCTTCTTGACCGTCTGAGAGCGACATGTGAATATATGCTTGAAGAGACACCAGTGTGGTCGACAACCCAAGAAGTTCTCGCACATAGACACGAAAGCGGCAAGGTACACGATGGTGTTTGGAGAAAAGTGGTGGAGTTGAGCCCCAAAGAAGTTCAAGAAACCGCGAAAGAAAGGGTGGGGAGGCAAAGAAAAGCCACGGCCGACATGGGTGGCAAGGAGAACGCACTCACCCTCCTGCGGCTGCGGCTCAGTCTCATCCCCAGGGAGCCGCACCGATTCGTGGGGGATCAGTCCCCCCTCATCCAGGTCGTCGATGTCATCTTGACTAATTGTCGAGCGAATCCAGTAGCCCTGGATCCAGCCTGGCGGTAGGCCGGACCTTGATGAAGATCCGCCCCGGGGTCTTCTTCCCTTTCGCCTTTCCCATCACCTTCTTCGCACACTCCAACGCCACCGCCTTCTCCTTCCCCATGGCAGCGAATCGAGTTCGAGCCGGGCGACGACGCCGAGAGCAGAAGCAGGCACAGCGGAGAAATCTGAGGAGGAGGAAGAAGAATGGGGCGCACTTTTCAAAAGCCCCGGTCTGGCGCCTTATATAAGGTCACTTCCGATGACTGACTTGTAGGCCCGGACGATCTTATCAAATCCCGCAATAGTCACGCGTGCGATACGTGGCAAAAAAGGTGGCGCGAAGATCGAGGCAGCCTGCC
Source organism: Triticum aestivum (assembly GCF_018294505.1). Taxonomy (NCBI): domain Eukaryota; kingdom Viridiplantae; phylum Streptophyta; class Magnoliopsida; order Poales; family Poaceae; genus Triticum; species Triticum aestivum. The sequence goes on along the minus strand of NC_057809.1, from coordinate 277,967,289 downwards.
TAATCCGTCCCGACTACCGTGGCCTCCCCCGCCTGGCGCGCTTCCCGAAATTTGAATCCCGTGAGATCCACAGATGGCAGAACTACCCTTCAGACGGAAGATTCTTTCCATATCAACGCTTGAAATTTAACAATGAAAGTTCACTCGATAAAACCAAGAATGGATCAAGGCGACTAAACAAGGAGTTGAAGCCGTCATGAATGTTCATTCGACCTCTGGGCGAGACATTCTCAAAGCGCAAAAGCCGAATCAGAGAGATTATCAACTCCTTCTCCACTCAAACCATGAACCATTCGGGGGCTAATGATGAAGCTACGTACCTAGGGTAGGGTCATACACCTGACCTAGACATCCTCCCCTAGGAGAGCACCCTAAAGCCAGGATCATCCAAAGGGTACCATCATCCACTCGACCAGAAACGTTCCACTCCGAAAAATCGATGCCCTCGACCATCGCATAAGTCACTGGACGGGCAGAAGAGCTAAAGCCACTCTGCATATGTAACGGTCGAGCATTTACTTATAGGCTTAATTGGCATTTATAGCACTTTAATGTGGGCATTACCAGTAACGTTCTCTCTTCAATGTACCTTAAACCCTCTGTGTTGTGGGCTGGCTGGGGTCCTGGCGCACTATATATAAGCCACCCCCTCCACAGGCACAAGGGTTCGCACCCCCTGTAACTCACACGCATATAATCCAGTCGACCGCCTCTGGACTCCGAGACGTAGGGCTATTACTTCCTCCGAGAAGGGTCTGAACTCATAAACCTCGTGTGTACAACTTCTCCATAGCTAGGATCTTGCCTCTACATCCCAACCCCCTATTCTATTGTCAGACTTAGAACCATGACAACAGCCGCAGGAGGGTGTGTGCGTTCTCCTCGCAACTCATGTCGACCGCAGTTCCTCTCAGCCCCCTCACCCTTTTTTTCGTGGTTTCTTGAACTTTTTCGGAGCCCAACTTCACCATTTTCCCCCCAACACAATCACATATCTTGCCGCGTATGTCTCCTTGTGCGAAAACTTCTTGGGTTGTCGACCACACTGGGGTCTATTCAAGGACATTTTTACGTGCTGCTCTCAGACTGTGAAGAAGGCCAGTCCGACTAACGATAAGATGCGGGTGCTCCAAATGTGTGGGGGTTTAGGGATTCAGATGAGAGGTAGGAGTGCCTTTCCTGCCATGACCCTTCCTGAGTCGGTTAGGGGATGGCAGTCGACTTGGTTTTACTACAAGGATGTTCCAACTCCTGGTCAGTCGACCGGTCTTCCTCCCTTCACCATGGATCGAGTCCACCAACCCCCTACATTGCCTGAGACCCCGTCGGAGAAGTCTAAGGTGTTGATGTTAGTCGACTGGGTAGTTTAGCTAGTTCGAGACGACATGACTAGTATGGACTTGTTGGAGGTGTTCCTCAGTCGATGCATCCAGCCTCTCCAAGTCCGTGACCATCCGATCTGGATGTACTCGGGCTTGAACGACACCACTAGGATCCACCCGGAGCAGGTCGCTGAGGAGACGGTAGCGCAGTGGCTGCAGAGCATCACTGGAAGCAAGGACAACCCCAAGGGTCCAGAAGAGTTGCGCCATCCGACTCCAAAAATGAACCGGACAAGGTCTGACATTTGTTACCGAGTGTCTTCTAATTCCGATTTGTAATCATCCTTGAATTTGATTGGTGTTTGTATGACTTTTTGTCTTTGAGATATATACTGAAATGTACTCAATGCCGAACGGTGATCTAGCCCAGGAAGGAGAAGTGAGCGCTGATGAAAGCGCTCAGTGGCAATTAGAGGACTCGGCTGAAGAGGAGAGTGACGACCAAAGCAGTAGTGAAGAAGTCAGCTCACCACCCCGCTCTGAGAGACGTTCCAAGCAGACACATGACCCACCAAGAGGACGGGGCAAAGCCGTTGCGACAAGTACGCAAGCACCGAAACACACTCGGACATCCACTCCTGAACCGACTAAGAAGGATCCAAAGCATCTCAAGGTTGCGCTAACAAAACCTCGGAAGTCCTTGCCTAAAATCAAGGTGGACGTTCCTATTGCCTCCACGTAAGTGACTCACTTTCTCTCTTTACTCAAGAGCTCCTTCATTGGCTACGGACCCATTTTCATGCTTGACCTAGTGAGTTCTGAAATTTACAGTGCTGCTACTTCTGGGACTTCCATGGACATTTACAAGCATGAGGATGATGAGGAAACTGAAGATGAGTCCACTTCTAAAGCAGGTATGACTCTGCCATCTTGCCTTCATTTTGCCAGTTAAACTATCTGTAGACCGAAATCTTACGGTCGAGTCTTTTGCAATGCCACAAAATGTTATTGAACTTCCAGACCATGATGAAGAAGTTCCTCAGAAGCCTGTGGGGAGAAGGGGCAGGACTTCGTGTAGGAGGGCACCTGCCAGTGAGGTACTTCAGTTGACACCAGTGCCAGAACCGGTGACCCAGTAGTTTGGAGACCTTAACCGGGCCTTTGTTACATTTGTTGATCCTGTGTCGACTCAACATCCTTCGGCGTCGATTGTTCAAGTCATTGCTTCGTTCGTGCAACTCCATGCCTCAGATCCTCAGGCTGTTGTGGCTGCTCCATCAAGTCCGCTTTTCGTTACCCATCATGTCCCGGAGGATCCAGTGGCGCTGCCAGGGAAGCTATACGCCAAGCAGGACTTATGATGGAGTGTATGAAGACGGTGCACGAGGCTAGTCAAGCTGCTTATGATGCCAGCTCAACTCTCCATACCAACGTCTAGGTTAGTTGTTTTCCGACTGATCTTTAGCTTGACGCTTGTTCTATTAGGATATGCTACCCGAAACCTTTAATGTGCATCTAGTGTCAATCTGCATCTTAAATCTGTACACCCACTTGGTGTTTCAACTTTTGTTGAGTAGTCTTTCCACTGGAGTTGACTAGGTCGCGTCGAGTGTATCTTTGAACTAGTGGGGGCACGCAGAGTGCACCCACTAGGTGTAGTCCCCGAGGCCGCTGCCGAATGTGTGATTCGGCGGGGGTCTTGATAAAATTCTCTCTTTATAGTTCTTCCACTCGGCTTAGACAGCTCGTGTCGAGTGGAATTTGGACCAGTGGGGGCATGCAAAGTGCACCCACTGGGTGTAGTCACCGAGACCGCAGTCGACCGCGGGCAGTCGGCTGTGGTCTGGGAATAACTGTTGTCTTCTCTTTTTTATTGACTGGACGGACCATGTTGATTGAAAAGTCAAACTAGTGGGGGCACGCTAAGTGCACCCACTGGGTGTAGTCCCCGAGACTACTGTTGAATGTTTGATTCAGTAGTAGTCTTAGAACTCTTTTTCCCGTAATGATCTGAACTTGCATTTTATCACTCGGAAGCGGCAATCTTTGTTCATGTCGACTAACTATCCGCTGACTGCAGAAATCCTGCGAGCTCAGGGCCCGGTTTGCTGACTTGGAGAAGAAAGAAATCCAACTCAATCTTGACCGGGAGTTGGCCAAGGAGAACTTGAAGAAGGCTCGGGATGAAACTGTTGGTATTGGAGGTAAAAAACTTGCCGACTGACTCCTTTTCCATCTTTCCCTTCCTCCTTCCGATCCAATTATTAGTTCGTTTAGAAAAAAGGAGGCAGGCTCTGGACCAGAAGGCCTTGACCTTATGGCGGCAGAGCAAACAGCGCAGGAGAAATCAGCACTTGTCGACAAGAAGCTGGCTTCAGTCAGTAAGCTTGAAGAAGATAACGCCAAACTAAAGACCACTCTTGATGAAGCCAACAAGGATGTGACGCGACTGAAGAAGGACAAGGTGGCTCTGACCAACAAAGTTGGAGATCTCGCCCAGAAGAGAGACGAGCTGGAGGTTTATCTGGGAGGACTCGCCAAGAAATTGTTCCTTGTGATTGAAGGTGCTCTCCCCTGTCTGACTGACCTCCTGCTATCGACTCGTCATATGGCTGTTGACTCATCGATTCTCTGTGTGTGTAGAATTACTTCAAAACTTCGAGGAAGAAACCGGGCGGATTGAGACTGAGTTGGACCCTATAAACTCCCTCATCAAGGATGAAGCTGCAATGAACGTGCTACGCCTGGAATCTCGCCTTGCTAGCGTCACCAACTATCTGGCTCGACTAAAGCTGGCGATATCATGGATCGACGTGGAGCTCTGGCCAAGGGAGACATTCCTTTATAAACTCGAGTCTTTGATGACTTGACTCAACGAGATCCCCAGTCGAGTGCAGGCATGGGCGAAGTCATCTGCCCGATGCGGTGCTGAGGTAGCTCTGTCTCTGGTCCACATCCATTGCAAGGAGGCCAAAGAAGAAAAGCTTGTGGCCCTCAAGGTTACCAATACCAAGAGATATAACTTCCAGTCCTTCATGGAAACCTTCCTCAACGTTGTGACTCGTATTGCTGATGGAATCGACCTGGACGAGTTTGTCGAGCCAGCTAACCCTCCTCCTACCGAGTGAACAAACTTTAAGCCTCACTTTTATTTCCCTCGGGATGCCGAGTGATTTTGTAATTGTTAAACTCCTTCGGGCCTGACGCCCGAGCACTTTTATCTATGATTCTGAACCTTGCAAGATTTACCTGAACTTGGCTTTTCTCCGAATATGCTTGCCTTTGTCTTTGCTGTTTTTGATTCTCTTGACTCCGAGTGAAACTTTATTCTTCACTCTGAATATGCTCGGTTGGCACTGTATTTGTGATGCAGCTCCGACGAGAGGACCGTGGACATGAGCAACAGATGTCGTGTATGACCTACACCTCGTCGTCTTTACGGATCGGGATGGAGCAGACGTTGTACTTGTATCGAAGCTCCGACGAGAGGGTCGCGGACATGAATACTAGATGTTGCGCACGACCTGCACCTCGCTATCCTTGCTGACCAGAATGGAGCAGACATTGTACTTGTGTCATAGCTTCGACGAGATGTTTGCGGACATGAACACTAGATGATGCACATGACCTGCACCTCGTCGTCCTTACGGATCGGAATGGAGCATGTGGCCAAATTTCCGAGTGAGAAGGATGCTCCTCACTCGGTAAGATTTTTAAAACTTAGGCGAGTACAAAACTGTAGCTAAGCCCCCGATTGAGAGGATTGCTCTTCACTCGGTAGGATTTTTAAAACTTAGGCGAGTACGAAACTGCATCTTAGCCCCCGAGTGAGAGGGTTGCTCTTCACTTAGTAGGATTTTTAAAACTTAGGCGAGTATGGAACTGCAGCTAAGCCTTCGAGTGAGACGGTTGCTCTTCACGCGGTAGGGTTTTTAAAACTTAGGCAAGTACGAAACTGCAACTAAGCCTCCGAGTGAGAGGATTGCTCTTCACTCAGTAGGATGTTTAAAACTTAGGCGAGTACAGAACTGCAGCTGAGCCCCCGGGTGAGAGGGTTGCACTTCACTCGGTAGGATTTTTAGAACTTAGGCGAATACGGAACTGCAGCTAAGCCCCCGAGTGAGACGGTTTCTCTTCACTCGGTAGGATTTTTAAAACTTGGGCGAGTGCAGAACTGCAGCTAAGGCTCCGAGTGAGAGGGTTGCTCTTCACTCTGTAGGATTTTAAAAACTTAGGCGAGTACAGAACTGCAGCTAAGCCCCCGAGTGAGACGGTTGCTCTTCACTCGGTAGGATTTTTGAAACTTAGGCGAATCGGGTTCGTAGCTAAGCCCCTGAGCAAGAGGATTGCTCTCCACTCGGGGTGTTTTTTAAACTCAGGCGAATCGGGTTCGCAGCTAAGCCACCCACTGGGGGATTTGAACACATGTATTGATGGGATAACAATCATTAAGATACTGCAAAAACCTTTTCTTTGATAAGAAAACTGAATGATTCTTATTACAACTCATGGACTCGAGTGTTTAGGTATAAAAACGGCGGAGTAGATCCGCATTCCATGAGTATGGCTCGTCTTTCTTCGTGGCTACATTTTAGAGGTGATACGCTCCATTGTGGAGCACTTTGGTAATGATGAAGGGACCTTCCCAGGCAGGAGCAAGCTTGTGAGATCATTTCTGATGCACTCGGAGCACAAGTTCTCCTTCTTGGAACACTTGACCTCTGACATTACGAGCATGGAATCGATGCAAGTCTTGCTGGTAGATGGTCGGCGGGATCAGAGCCATCTCACGTTATTCCTCGAAGAGGTCAACTGCATCTTGGCGTGCTTGCTCAGCTTCAGCTTCTGAGAAAATTTCCACTCGCGGAGCATTGTGGAGTAGGTCACTTGGAAGTACAGCTTCAACGCCATATACCATGAATAAGGGGGTTCGGTCAGTCGACCGGTTAGGAGTTGTTCTCAGTCACCATAGGATAGATGGCAATGCAGTCACCCAAGCCCCAGCAGCATGCTTGAGATCACGCATCAGCCGGGGTTTCAGCCCTTTCTGCCTACCCATTCGGCTGCGGGTGAGCAACAGACACGTTGTCGACCCAAGTGCCTTGGGAAGCGCAGAATGCTTTGCACTCATCAGAATCAAAGTTGGAGCCATTATCTGTGAGAATACTATGAGGTACTCCATATCTGGAAATCAGTTCTCCGACGAAACTGATGATCGTGCTTGAATCGAGATTCTTGATGGGTTTGGCTTTGATCCATTTAGTGAACTTGTCGACTGCTACAAGCAAATGAGTGAAACCACTCCTTCCAGTCTTGAAGGGTCTGACCATATCCAACCCCAAAACGGCAAATGGCCAGATTAGTGGAATAGTCTTCGGCAGATGCAGGCTTGTGGGACATGTTTGAGTAGAACTAACAGCCTTCGCATTTGTGGACTATATCTTTAGCCATCTCATTTGCACGTGGCCAGTAGAATCCCACTCGGTATGCTTTGGCGACGATGGTCCGAGAGGACGCCTGGTGACCACATGTCCCTGAGTGGATATCATTGAGAATCATTCGACCTTCTTCTGGTGTAATGCATCACTAAGCAACTCCAGTAACACTCTCTCTGTAGAGATGTCGACCTATCATGGTAAAGGCTTTGGATCGATGGATAATCTGACGGGCCTCATCATCATCCTCCGGAAGTTCCTTCCTGAGCAAATACGCAATATACGGCACTGTCCAATCGGTGGTGATGACCAAAACCTCCATGATTTGGTCGACCATGGCTGGGACTTCGATCTCAGTCGGATCGGTAGAACTTTTCGGCTGCGGGTCACTTCTGTGAAAGGATCTTCTTGAACTGATGGGGTGTGGAGATGCTCCAAGAACACATTGCTGGGAATAGGCTCCCGCTTTGAACCTATCTTCGCCAGGTCATCAGTTGCTTGATTCTTGGCTCGGGGTATGTGGTGGAGCTCTAACCCTTCAAACTTATTTTCCAACTTTCTCACTGCAATGCAATAGCCAGTCATAGCTGGGCTCCTGATGTCCCACTCCTTCATCACTTGATTGACCAAAAAATCTGAGTCATCGTAAACCATTAGGCGACAGACACCGAGTCAAACGGAGATACGCAACCTGTACAGAAGTGCCTCATATTCAACATCATTGTTGGAGGAATCAAAGTGAATCTGGAGAACATAACTTAGTTTGTCGCCTCGTGGGGATACCAGGACTACCCCAGCACCAGACCCATTTAGCATCTTGGACCCATCAAGAACATAGTCCAATGCTTCGAGTGAATCTGAGTCGGTTGCTGCTGCTCAATCCACTCGGCAAGGAAATCTGCTATTGATTGGGACTTGATTGCTTTCTTTGCCTCAAACTTGATATCCAACGGAAGTAGTTCAATCGCCCACTTTGCCACTCGACCAGTTGCATCTCTGTTGTTCAGAATTTCCGATAATGGAGCGTCGCTGATGACTGAAACCTAGTGGTCAGAGAAATAGTGTGCACCTTTCTTCGTGGTCAAATAAATTCCATAAACAAGCATCTGATAATGCGGATATCTCTCCTTGGATGGAGCCAAGACTTTAGAAATATAGTACACTAGGTGCTGAACTTTGTAGGCTTTGCCTTCTTCTTCCTGCTCGACCATGAGCACAGTGCTGACAAGTTGTCCCGTGGCTGCAATATAGAGCAGTAGAGGTTCTTTGCTGACTCGGGCAACAAGCACCAGCTGGGTGGAAAGCAGGGCTTTGAGATCTACAAACGCTGCTTCCGCTTCAGGAGTCCACTCGAACTTGTCAGACTTTTTCATCAGTCGGTAAAGATGCAATGCCTTTTTATCGAGACGAGAAATGAATTGACTCAAAGCGGCCAAACAACCAGTAAGCTTCTGAACATCGTGTACACGCACATGGCGTTTCATTCGGAGTATTGCACCAACCTTCTCTGGGTTCGCGTTGATCCCTCGTTCGGAAATGAGGAAACCGAGCAACTTTCCACCCGGGACTCTGAATTTGCAGTTTGATGGATTAAGCTTGATATCATATCTTCTCAGGTTGGCAAAGGTTTCCACGAGGTCAGTTAGCAGGTCGGAACCTTTGCGAGACTTGACCACGATGTAATCCATGTATGCTTACACATTCCGACTGATCTGAGGGAGCAAGCACTTCTGAATCATGGGCACGAAAGTAGCGCCAGCATTCTTGAGACCAAAAGGCATGGTAACATAGCAAAAACACCCGAATGGGATGATGAAAGCTGTTTTTATTTCGCCGGGACCATACAGTCGGATCTGATGGTACCTAAAATAAGCATCCAAAAAGGACAAACGCTCACATCCCGCGGTCGAGTCGACGATTTGATGAATGCAGGGTAGAGGGAAGTGATCTTTCTGGCAGGCCCGATTGATATGCTTGAAATTGATGCACATGTGAAGTGAATCATCTTTCTTGGGGACCATGACAACATTGGCGAGCCACTCGGAGTGGTATATCTCACGGATGAACTCAGCTGCTAGAGGCCGAGCCACCTCTTTGCCAATTGCCTTCCTCTTCTCGACGGCGGGTCGACGGAGATGCTCTTTGACAGGTTTTGCTTTCGGGTCGACTCGCAAATGGTGCTCAGCCAGTCCCCTGTGTACACCTGGCATGTCAGAAGGCTTCCATGCAAGAATGTCCCAGTTCTCACGGAGGAACTGGATGAGCGATTCTTCCTATTTGTTGTCGAGTGTTGTTGAGATATGAGTCGGAGCAGCATTGGGATCGGTCAGGTGAATGTGAACTTGCTTTGTTTCTCCGGACGACTGAAATACAGACTTTGAAGCATGCTTCTTTGCACGTAAGAAATCACTGGGATATGCATACTTCTGATATTCTTGCATTTCTACAGCTGCCATCTGTTCATCGGCAATCTTCGAGCCCTTCTAGAGGCACTCTTCTGCTCTCTGCCGATTACCGGTGACTGTGATCACGCCCTTGGGACCAGGCATCTTCAGCTTGAGGTACACGTAACATGGTCGAGCCATGAAACGAGCATACGTAGTCTTGCATGATAGGCACTATGAAAGTCCACGACCTCAAACGTCAACTTTTCCTTGCGGTAATTCTTGGAATCACCGAAAACCATGTCCAAGGTGATTTGGCCGAGTGAATCAGCCTTCTTCCCCGGAATGACTCCATGGAAACGCATGTTGCTTTCGGTGAGTTTGGACATCGGAATGCCCATCCCTCGGAGGGTCTCTAAATACAAAATGTTCAGGCCACTACCACCATCCATTAGAACCTTGGTTTGTCGAGTGTCCCCAACGACTGGGTCGACCACCAATGCTTGCCGCCCTAGGGTAGCAACATGCGCCAGGTGATCGGACTGGTCGAATGTGATAGGAGTCTTGGACCACTTCAGATATGTCATCGTCGCCAGAGCGGACATGTTCACTTCTCTGTTGATAACTTTCTGTCGACTTTTGCTCTCTAGATCAGCAAAAATCACTAAAATGGCATTGACGTTAGGTTAACCATCGTCCTCCTCTTTGTCCTCATCCTTATCAGATTCTTTTTCTTTCTCGCTGGGCTGACCCTCTCGGAAACTCTAAATTAGGAGTCGACACTATCGAGTGGCATGCTTGGGGTAAATCAAGTTTCCCTCTTCATCCGTCTTAGTGTGTATATGACACGGCAAATCTAGCACATCATTCCCTCCTTGATCTCTCACCTTCTTGGGGACCCACGGCCCCTTAGGCTTTCCTTTGAATTTTCCTTGGGTCACAACTGCAGCTTCCCCTGGATTTGCTGGTTCGACTTTATGCTTTTGCTTCTGGTTGGAATTTCCTCCTCCGGTGTCCTGGGCGACAAGTTCGTTCTTGCCACTGTGGAGTCGATCCTCTTCTTCGCCGTTAGCATACCGAGTGGCTATTTCCATCATTCGGGCCAGAGTCATATCTCATGTCTGGCCGATTTTCAGGTTTAGCTCTCTGTACCGAATGCCCTCCTTGAAGGCGCAAACTTCCTAGTGTTGCGACACATTTTCTATTGTATGATGCAAAGTGGTCCATCTCTGGATATAATCCCTCAAAGTTTCATTCGGTTTCTGAACACAATGTTGTAATTCCGTCAGCCCTGCACGCCGCTTGCAAGTGCCCTCAAATGTCCTGGCAAACACTCTGGCCAACTCTTCCCAACTGAATATACTGCCAGGAGAAAACTGATTCAACCAAGCCCTGGCTGAACCCTCCAACATCAGAGGAAGCTGTTTCATGGCTACATCATCATTACCACCACCAATCTGCACAGCCACTCGGTAATCTTCCAGCCAAGTGTCAAGCCTGGATTCACCAGTAAACTCACTAACTCCAGTCGCCAACCTGAAGTTGGGAGGGATTTCTGCGGCCTTGATGGCTCTGCTGAAACACTCAGGCCCAGAAACATGCACTCGGACGCTTCTTGGACGATCTTTGTCTTGTCCTTCTCTGTGGGCTCTGTTCCGGTCGACGAGACCCTGTACCAAAATTGACCATGCATCAAGTCCGGGTTCTCTGGGGTCGACTGGAAGTCTTCGCTCCTCACCATACAGACGCCTGTCATCATATTGCTGGGGTGCATACGATCCGCCCCTCGGAGGGGGCATAGGCACTTGACGACGGTCCTCACGGCTGAACCGATGATCATATTGCTCGTGGTTCCGACCTAGGTACTGCTCTTGATGGTGCCCTCGGCCTTCACGTCGCAGAGGTGATCTTGGGCTATGAGCCGACTGGATGGTGTTTGCGACCACGGATCTGCTATGGATCCTATTACGCGACTGGGAAACTGCTATGTTCTGCTCTCCTGCTGCCCGGAGCAGTGCTCGAATCTCCATCAACCCTCTTCCGACCTCTGATTGGGACGGCTGGATCGACTCTGCTATACGGGATGCAGCAGTAAGATTCTAAATCGGAGTGCGGTATAGCTGAGGTTCAGGTAGGAACAATTGTCGCTGTCGTCGACTGGATTCAAGGATCTGTCGTCGAGCGCACTTGTCGAGTGAATGTTGAAGGTTCTTCAGCCGCCCGCGCTCAGCCAGAGTGGCTAGGCGCGCAGCCTCCAAGGCCCGAGCCTTGGAGGTCTCCCCGACGATGGGAGTGTGGAGTGCCTCCATCTTGCGACGATGCAGCTCCTCCCTCTACTACAAAGTGAGGGCTTGAGGAAGATATTCCTCGTGAACATGCGACGGATCGACGCCACCATCGCCACCGTCGCTGCGACAGAAACCATGTGGGCTGCGGGGCATCTCAACCATCAGGACTTCTACCGCAGGGTCTCGACAGAGCTAGTCGAACAGCCTGTAGAGAGATTCATCGGGCTCGATTGTCGCGACTTGAGGGGTGGCCGACTTGAGGGGCGTGCTTTACCCACCACTGAAGCCGCGATCGACTGAATCGCTTGCGACAGTGAGCAGTGGGGAGCGAAGATGTTGCAGGAGCCGACCGATACTGGGTCGATGGCTGCCGTAGAAGGATGTCGCGGACGCACACGCGAAAGTGCGTCGCCCCATGGATAGGGAGCATCTCGACATCGAGGGGCGTCTCCTGAATCCAAGAGGAGTCATCGGCGATGAAAACGAGCGCGCCGAGAGGGATCTTGCGGTCCTCAACCAAACCGCCACCGGAAACCATGATGATGGAGATTGGGAAAATTGCAACCTCACCGGAAGTCGCTAAGACACCTGCCCCAAGGTGGGCACAAACTGTCGTTGTACTAAGTCTGACAGTAAGAGTAGGGGATATGTATGAGGAGGCAAGATCCTAGCTATGGTGAGATTGTGCACGCAAGATTTACGAGTTCAGGCCCTTCTCCGAGGAAGTAACAACCCTACGTCTCGGTGCCCGGAGGTTTGGTCGACTTGATTATGCGTGAAGTTACAGAGGGTGCGAACCCTTGTGCCAGTGGAGGGGGAGGCTTATATAGAGTGCGCCGGGACCCCAACCATCCCACGCTACACAGGGTTCAATGTACATTAAGGCAGGGCGTTATTGGTAACGCCACCTATAAAGAGCTATAAATGACCTTCAAGACCATAGAGTGAACGCCTGACCGTTGTCATCCTGAGTGACGTTAGGTCTTATTTACTCCGAGTGGTTTCTTACATCATCGAGTGACCTCTTCTTGGTCGAATGGAATTGGGGCATTCGAGTGAGGTTGAAGGTCGAGTGGATTGCACTCCTCGTGAACTCAGTCGGTTTCTTCTTTTGTGCTTTGAATACCTTTAGGCCTAGAGTAGTGACCTTGGGTAGGGTGTCTTGGCCAGGCCTATGACCCTACCCTAGGTGCATGTCATCGTCAGCGGCTGATGATGGGGTGGCGGCCACGACCACCACCTCCCGCCTTCGGGCCGCGGTGGCGGAGCGGGTGATGGCCACAGTGGCCGGCAGTGGGGAGGCAGTCACGACGGCCACCTCCCACCTTCGGGCCATGGCCACAGAGCGAGCGATGGCCCTAGCTTTCGACAGTGGTGTGGCGGCAACAGCGGTTGGCAACAGCTGAACAGTGGAGCGTGTGGTGGGTGTTCCTCGCACACCCAACAGGGATGCCACATGGACTACACTACATCAGGGACTACGCCGCCATGGTGTAGCCTCCCAGCTGGAACTATCCTCTGATGATGGCAGAGTGGCTGAGCAATGACGATGGACTAGTGCCATTGGCGATTGTGGGAGAAGCAGACGAGATAAGCTATAGGGAGGGAGGGGAAAATGCGACGCATGACTCGCTGGCCGTGAGGGTTTATATAGCAAGCCGGTAAGCATTGGGATTTTGGGGGATTTCACCGAGTCGGGCGGGAAGCTTGCGCGGGAACCTGCGAGGTTGCACGGGAACAGTCTCACCGACCATTCATTGGCACCACTTCGAGCCACCATTTGGCCAAAAGAACGCCCCTGCACGCTATGCAAGCTTGCGTTGTAAGCCGTCTGCGGCAGCGGGGTGACAAGACGTGCGAGAAGAGGACGAAAGGCCACGTAAACATACGGTTAATAAAAAACCTTTGTGATTTTATTACCTACTATACCCCCATCCTGGTTTATAAGTAGGATTTAACTAGTAAAATGCGAATGCATGTTGCCAAAGATTATATAGTTGGATTCGTATTTGAACATAGTTTCCAATTATATAATTTTTATAACATGCATTGACATTTTGTTGGTTAAATTTAAGGGCAAAGTATTGGACAGAATATAATGGGGACTAATAGACCAAGATGGAGGTAGTAGGACACAACCGCTCTCTCCGCAGCGACGCAACTGTCAGTCAGCTTGTAGGCGACAATTTCCTGCGTGTTGAACTGCTCTATGTGTGTGGTTGCTTGCGGTTGAGGCGGCCATGGCGTGCTGTGCTCGCATCCTGCTGCACACGCTCTCTTCTCGCGTCCCTCCAGGTGCACTTCCCTCGTCCCTCCAAGCGTGATGCCAGTGTTTGGGGCCAGCACATGATCACGCACGTTCATGTGCATGCGACCATTTACCTTCATCTCTCGCACCACATGACACAATAAGAACATCCACGATGACACGTATAGAGAGGACATCCAGCAGTTCCAATGGCGCTCCGAGCGACCAACGACGATCGACGGGTAGTTCACCACACATCATGTAGTGGGACACCCACGTGAGGGGGAAGGCCCTCTCGGTGGTGTACACAAACGATCCGGTCTCGGTGGAGAGCTCCATCCAAACTATGTAGCAGTTCATTATTGAGGACAAGTACCAAGTCGTTGGCTTCGACCTCGAGTGCACCATCGGTCGTGTCGGGCACGACCAAAAGGTTGTCGTCGCCCAGTTGTGCATGCGACATGACATCCTTGTCTACCACTATGAACTGGCCAGAAGGCCTTGTGAGGGTTTCTCCAGGTTTATCAACAACTCCAACTATAGTTTCGCTACGGTGGACACCACCGACGATCTAAAAGCGCTGAAGGTTTCAGGCTTGAAATGCTAGAATCTTGTCAACATCCAGGACCACTAGAAGGTCTGGGGCAGCGATAACAACAAACAGAACTCCCTGGTTGACCTCACCTCAGCCATCATCGAGCCCTACTACATGAAGATGAAGGATGAGAGAAAGATGGACAAGAACACCTGGCACAGTGTCTGGCATGAGAGACTGGATGAACAACACGTCAAGTACGCGGCCAAGGATGTGTAGACAAGCTATGAGATGTGCATGTGGATCGTTGACATGAGGGAGTGTCTTCTTCCTGCCCCAGACGACGAATCGAGCCATAGAGCAGTGGCGGGATCATCACAAGAACTAGATGACTAGACGATAGTTTAGATTGCATGCAATTGTTTATTGAGGTTTGTGAGAATGATCTATATAGTCACTTATATAAGTGGATGTTTATTTCAGTTATATATAAACATGTTATTCTTCTGTAGACAAAGCAAATCACACTGCTTATTAGCAGCAATCGTCTGTGTTATTATTTTTCTTCACACCATTTCTGATTATGAACCTGTTTGCCACGTATCACACACCTTTTTCACTTGAACCATTTCCATTGTGTTGCCTAATCACACACAGTTCATCCTAGTGAATTGTATGTCGTATATCGCACACACCCTCATCTGGCTGCCCATTTCTGTTGTTCTGCATCATCGCAAATAGTTCTTCTGGATTAACCATTTTCCACTCATCGCACACGCGACTCTAGTATGAACCATGTTTGATGTCGCTGCCATCGCAAATGTTTTGCCTCTTTTTTGATGGTTTCATTACATCACCATTTCTGATTGATGCATCGCACACAATTTTGTTGAAGGGTCTCTGATTCGACTATCGCATTTGGACCATCCTGTAGTACTTGTGGGCATGCATGTTGGTGGCAAGTGGTTCACGGGAGGGAGGGGCGGCCGCGGCTGGCAGTTAGGACTGTGGGGGCTGGTGGCTCGATGCCTGAGAGACAAGATGAACAGTGCATCCTTTTGGGAGGTTGAAGAATCCCTTCTGGCCGTCCATGTTGCATCCAACGGCTCACAAGAGTCGACTGACCCAAATTGTTCCTTCAGATTGCAGGACCCACGTTGCATTCAAGGTATCGAAGGTAGATTCCATGTCCGCACCCGGTTTGCAGGCTCGCCGCAGGCGCAACCGGCTTCCGCGGTGACAGCCACCATGCGGGCCTCCTCCGCGCGGGCGGAGACAACAATGACATGCTAGCTCCTCCTCGATGCTGTGCTGGCCCACGCTCATCATCCTGTTCATACGGTGTGGCATAGACGCGGCTCCAGCTGCTCGCCTGCTTGCGAGCAAAGCAGCATTCCGAGGAGGGACTGCAGACGACGTGAGAGGGCGAGCCTTCGGCTTCATGGCATAGGGATGGTGGGGACACGGTGGCGATGGGCGAGAAATGGTCGGCCGGAGCAGGCGGGCGCCGGCATGCGCCCCATGTAACAAATGCATCAACACACACATTTTGACACCCTCACCCGACCCCTGCCTGCCTCAAGGCCCCCACATGGCTCTCTATCTCGCCCGTACAATCTCTCCGTGAAAACCCTATTTAGAATGTAGCTTTCCTTCACATACACACACATTCTCTCCATAGGTTCAATTTCTCTCAATATCTGACACACACACATATACACACACTCCCCCTTCCCCGAGCACGCAATCATCCACATCCAAGGTTATTTGGTTACCACTCTCACTTGTGCTTCTCTGCAACCCAACATGCAAACCACCTCAATCTTCGAAGAGGGCATCGAGGAGATCAAAGACGGCGCCCAGACTAAACTAGAGAATGCGGGGCCATTTGGAAGTAGGATGATGTGACGATGGTGGACTGACTCCTCCCCCCTCTCTCTCCATTAGATCCTTCAACCCATGAGATTTTCTATCTCTCTCATCAAAACGGTTGTCTCTTCTCCTTCCCCATGTACTAATTTCGGATGCACATGCATCTCATGTATATTGCCTGTCTCCATCTTTCTCATAAACCTAACTTCTTCCTCTCTCTCACTCGTGAGGTTTGTATCCTACTCTCTCGCCCACATAAATACAATCTTTCCCGCCCTATTTCTCTTTCTTACATGGGGTGTATATCTTTTGTGTTCGGTGCACACATCTGTCTCCCGCCATTGCTCCATCTTCACAAGCTCTCTCTACATGTTTCATTCACACATTGGGATGTGTTAAACTGTTGCTTTATAATGGATCATGTAGAGTTATGGATGGATTTGTTGCAACCTACAAAGTAATAACTATGGAATGCAATTAGATTTTTATTTGATTGGGATTATATGAGTTTGAAGCATATTGTGAAGTACTATAGACATGGTAGACATCTTGGAATTCAATAATGATTCTAACTATTGAATTGCATAAACCATTACATTCGAAGCCAGTAGCTTCATATATTTTTTCACGATTACAAAAAATGATTAATTCCACTAAAAACTAAGAAAACAAATGCGTACTCCCTCCGTTTTTATCTAAGTCCGTGTATTAGCATTGGTCAAAGACAAGTTTTGCAAACTCTCACAAAGTTTATAATGAAAAATAGTAACATATATAGTAACAAATAAATACCATGAGATTCATTATTGAATGTACTTTCACATCATACATGTTTTTATGGTAAATGCTTATATTATTCTATAAAGTTGGTCAAACTTTAGGAAGTTTGACTTCGGTCAAACCTACTATGCGGAGTTAATAAAAATGGAGGGAGTACTAGTAGTTATTAGTACAACTCGCTAGTTGCTTAGCACAATCACCCAACACAGCAGACGGGGAGTTTAGTATTACAAAATTTTCAGGTCGGCGGGAAAATCTCCCACGGCACTGATCTGAGCAGTGCAAAGTTACCATCATACCCTTCGTAACAGGCCTACAAATGCCGGTTTTTAGGGGGCTGTTTTGGTAACTCCAGGCACCCAGAGTAATACACCTGAATACTCCCCATTTTCTATCCCCATTGCAGAATAAATTTCTCCACGGCACCGCAACATTCGTGCTCCTCCCCTTCTTCATCATCGCACTCGTCCACCACAATGCATCTGCCTCATCGACAATGTCGTATGCCGCACTGGAGCAGGTCCACCGTCGCCGTTGTACACGGAGGCTCTTCCCCGGCACCGTCTTCCACGGTCTCGGATCTCCTTCCCAGAAGCCGACGCCAAGCGCGGAAGCACCACTGTCGTATACAATGAACTGACTGCTACCGGCCATGATGCACAAACACCGCCACGACCATTGTACTCATCCTCGATCGGTAATGTGTATATTGAATATCTTAGCAGTACATTTGCAGTTCCAATTTTGTTCATACAAACCCTTCAAATTTCCTGGTTGTTATTATTTCGGTAAAATTAATTGGTCATAGCTTGCATTGTCCAACAGAATATCACCTTGTAACTGGGTGTCGCTCTGTATTACGATGTGCTTGGGTAGGTTCTTCATCTGCAACCAGTAGTGTGGCAAATGATGGAAATATTTTTAGAACTAGCGAGATTCCCATGTGTTGCATGGAGCATCAAGATGCATTTGTATGTGTAGTTTATCTTGTGGGAGAAAAAGATGAATGAGGGAAGGCCTTATCTTTTTGCACACAAATTTGGAGCGGCCACTCGAGCTAGCACTCCGCGGCCCGCAAAAACTGGCTATTCCGGTGTTGTAAATGTTTTTTTAACGCGCCACGCGTTGCACGCCTGCTAGAGATGCTCTAACATGGCAGATGAGTGCTTTAATGTTGCCCACAAGAAGCGTGACTATTACTATATTTTTCTTGCCATGTTGAGATTTTAAAACTACGAATGCGAACATGCAGAGGAGCAATGAAGAACAAACATAGGATATTGGGGACATCTTCAAGGAACATGGCAAGTTAAAGAGGAGTTGCACCTAACCTATAAAATGAGCTTTGGTAAGTAACAACCTTTCAATTACTTTCGTTTAGCCTCGTGTTCTTTCATGTGTACATGTTGTAGTTTCTATTTCTCTTAGCTTCGTCTTCTTTGATGTGTGATTAGAAGAGTATTAATCGTCCTAATGCTTTCGTTTTTAGCTTGATGTAGGAAGTGGTTGTTCTCACCTTGGATTTTATTTTTATATTTCTCCTTTTGAATTCACTTTTGTGAGTCCTGTTTATCTGGCTTCAACTTAATGGATCTGGGTAGCTCTGACTATTGATCTAAAAAGAAGTAACTTCATGTGAGGATGCAGTTCCCGCGAGGAGGGAAGTATGGTCAACCTCGAGGTCATGTTTCCAAAATGAGGCTGGATTACACACAAGGTGCTCGTTCCCTAATGATGATGTATTAGACACAAGGTGCAAATTCCTAGGTGATGCTGGATTACACACAAGCCAGGTGGAGTCGTCAACTGTTCGTGTCCTTGTTGCTCTAGTAAAGGCTAAAAGAAAGCGTGCAGCAGCCCTTGAGAATGTAGATGAGTTCATGAAGAAGCGAAAAGAGAAATTAGATGCTCTTTTAACCCAAGCCAAAGAAGAGATGGAAGAAGCCAGAAAGAAGCTAGCAGAGGCAGTGCAGGCTAGGTGTCTCCTGCTATCTAAAACTGATGTCGATACAAATTTTCATTCATAATAACTAGGTTCAAGTGTTTATCTCGTCAGCATGCATGTTGTGATGTTCGTGCGTCGAATGAGATCTATGTAAGTCTGATGGCAAGATGTGGCACAAAATATATATTTTCCGGGTCATGTAATAACATCCATTATATTTTTTTCTAGTGAGAGGCCACGTCCGCTCTAGCACAGTGTGAGAGCTACTCACTCCGGTCCTTTTTTGTTTTGGTACTACTAATCTAGTAGCAAGATGCCCATGCATTGCATGAAAAACCAAGAAGCATTTATTTTACAAAACATCTATTATGATTTACCCATGCGGGAGTAATCTCATGTGTAAACACTAACAACAACTTCAGGTTTACATACCTCAGCGTGTACACTACTCATGCAGATCCTCTTCGACACTGACCTCCGCAAGCACGTTGACGGCGTCGTCTGTGTCCCAAGTCCCAAAAAATTGGACTGAGCGAAGTGGGGGATATGAGAAAGAACATAGATAAGATGAGGAGGAGTGGGGCGTGGTGGTGGTAGGTGGTATGGGGATGGACGACGCCGGCAATGGCTAACGGTGGCCGAGGTCATCTCCCGACCAGCTGGATCAGGCCCAGGACCCCCATGGCGGTTCCTTACGGTCCATTTCGCGGAGCCCATGCTGCATACAAGGAGGTTTCCACAAGACTTGGCGCCCAAACCAGGGACTCTCCTAAACCCTAGGGCTACAGTGTGTTATATAAACTAAGTCAATAGAGGATCTAATATTCATTAGAACAATCTCATGGTAGACACATGTACTCTGTACTATCACCCATATGGATACAATCCAAAGTAGGACGTAGAGTTTTACCTCCATCAAGAGGGCCCGAACCTGGGTAAAACCTGTGTCTGTGTTACCATCGCTCTAAGATGCCTAGCTAGGACCCCTACTATGAGATACGCCAGATATAGAACCGACAGTGGCCACCATGCCAGATTGTTACATAGGCTTCATTTTTTAATTGATCAACAATGAGGTTGTGGGAGATAAGGATGAACGAGGGAAGGCCTTATATGCAAATGTAGAGAGAGGTGCAGGTATCTTTTTGCAAAATTGTCATAGTTTGATTTCTATCCATCAGACATAGATCGGACGATCTATATTGCAGGATGGCAGGCACACCATCATCACCAACTCAGTTTTCTAAAGAGAAAAAGAAGAAGAGGAAAGATAAGAGAAGAGAATTGAGATAAGATATCCTCATTTTGCATTTAGATTTTGCAATTTAAATTCAAGGACAAACTTTGACCCATAATACGATGGGTACTAGTAAACCAAAATTCATGGACAAACTAGTAGTGATCAATTCCATTGTTCGCTCCATACCAATCGTTCTAAAAAATCTATAATGCACCATTGAAATCGGAATTCTTACCAGCCCCCCCCCCCCCCTCCCCTAAAAATGATTTTTTAAACATGACAATTCGATCAGTGGCGACTGGCGAGCCACCGCCTCCAGGTCATTCACCTGTGGTCCCTGGCCATCAATTCCTGCGGATTAAATTATCACACAAGCTAGCTTTTCCTACAATGGTGCGCTCCACCACGTACCCGGTACCCACACATGCATCAATTTTGCACCTTGGGTTTATTTTGTTACGGTGCCTTTACATAACTCTCATGTGTGCGAGACATCGAGAGACAGACTGCGTGCATGTGCCTCTTCTCTTCGTATATGTACTCCACCATTTGTCTGGTGTCCAAAAAACTATATAGTAATAAATAGCAATGTGCCAATGCGTTGCAACACGTTCAAAGTAGATTAATACATATTCATTGATTTGATAGAAAAGAGTCTAGTTTTGAAATACGTATATCACTAAAAATATGTTATGTTTCACTCAAAATATATTCCTTTGGCAGTTTTGATGAGATAAGGGAGGAATGTGGTTGGTTTCAAGATTCGAGAAGTGGTATATTGTTTCAAAAAGCCCATGTGTGTGTTTGGTGTGTGTGGGAGAGAGGGAGAGAGGAGGAGGACGGAGTGCGTGTGTGACAAAAACACAAAGAGTGTGTGTGCGGGAGACATCACCATAAAATGAGGCAATAGTGTGTGTGTGCATGATCGAGAGGGCGTGTCTCAAGAAGGGACGAAAAATCTACATAGATACAAGGAGTGCGAGAGAGACATGTGCGAGATAGTGGAAGCAAGAGTGTTGGTCATCTCTTCACTTCCTAATCCGCAATCTCATGTGTGATGAGAGCAATCCTAGAGTACATTTCAGCGACACCTTCACCATCCTTCATTTTGAACATGTCAACTTGACTTTGAAGCACATCCAATTTGGATTCCTTGACGGACTCGGTATCTTCATGCATATGAACCAAAGCATCCCAAATTTCTTTTTCATTCTCAAGGCGGCTAATTTTGCTGAATTCTTCGGGGCATAATCCGTTGAAGAGGGTATCACAAGCTTGAGCATTGTATTGCAACATCTTCAATTCTTCTGCGGTTGCTTCACGATTCGGTTCACTTCCATCTTCGAAGAATTCACCTTGAAAACCAATACACACAATAGCCCAAACGGCGGGGTTATGTCCAAGAATATGCATTTTCATCTTATGCTTCCAACTAGCAAAATTAGTACCACCGAAGAAGGACCTCTACGGTGGTAAGTTCCCTCGCTGGATGCCATACTCTCCTAGGTTGTGAAACCAAGGCTATGATCACCAAAGCTATAGAAATCAAGGCAAATGGAGACCAAAGCTCTGATACCACTTATAGGATTGAAACTAGGTCTAGAGGGGGTGATTAGAGTACTTGACCAATTAAAAATCTAGCCTTTTCCCAATTTTATGTCTTGGCACATTTTAACAACTTAGCACAAGTCAAGCAATCAACCTACATATGCAATTCTAAAAGTGTAGCAGCGGAATGAAAAACATTGCATATGAAGGTAAATGGAGGGGTTTGGAGAGGCAAACGCAACGTAGACATGGAGATTTATGGTGTGGTTCCGATAGGTGGTGCTATCGTACATCCACTTTGATGGATACTTCAACACACGAAGGGTAATGGTTGCGCGAGTCCAAGGAGGGCTCCACCCACGAAGGGTCCATGAAGAAGCAACCTTGTCCATCCCACCATGCCGATCGCCCACGAAGTACTTGCCTCACTTGGGTAGATCTTCACGAAGTAGGCAATCTCCTTGCCCTAACAAACTACTTGGTTCAACTCCACAATCTTGAAGGCGGCTCCCAAGTGACACCTAACCAATCTAGGAGACACCACTCTCCAAAAGGTAATAGATGGTGTGTTGATGATAAACTCCTTGCTCTTGTGCTTCAAATGATAGTCTACCCAACACTCAACTCTCTCTCAATGATTTGGCTATGGTGGAAAGATGATTTGAGTGGAAAGTAACTTGGGGAAGGCTAGAGATCAAGATTCTTGTGGTTGGATTGGAATTTCGTGGTCTGAACACATGAGTAGGTGGTTCTGTCTTAGAAAATGAGTAGTAGAAGTGTAGGCACGTTCTGATGGCTCTCTCTGGAATAGATAAGGGGGTGGAGGGGTATATATAGCCTCCACACAAATTCTAACCATTACACACATTTGAGCCAACTCGGTCAGATCGAATAGGTGAACTCGGTGAGACCGATTTAGTTCAAAATGTGAATGTTAGGACTCTCGATGGGACCGACATGATCAACTCGGTGGGACCGATGTGCTAGGGTTCGGTCAAAAGCTAATCTCAGTTTGACCAATAACATAAACTCGGTGAGACCGATTTCAGTAATAAGCAAATAGAGAGTTGGTCAGGCAAATTTGGTGGGACCGATTGCTCCTTTTGGTGATACCGAAAAGTTGTGAAAGGGAAACAGAGTTGCATTGCAAATTTGGTCAGACCGATCGCTCATCTCGGTTAGACCAAAACATTATGAAGGGAAATGAAGAGTTTGGAATCCCATCTCAGTGAGGCCGAAATCCCTGTCGGTGAAATCGAACTGATTAGGGTTTCTGGCTGTGGCTATGTCAAAGGAAATCGGTGGCGCCGGATGACTTTAGGTTTAGGACATATTTGGATTTGAGAAAGTGGTTGAGGGCTTTGTAGCATATCACTAAGCATTTTGAGCAAGTAGACCATTAAGCAACACCTCATCCCCTTTTAATAGTATTGGCTTTTTTCCTATGGACTCAATGTGATCTTGGGTCACTAAAATAGAAATGAAGTGTCTTGAGCTTTTTCCAATATTTGTCCTTAGAATTTTGAGGGGTCCACATCTCTAGTCCATGCCATGCCAATCATTGATCTTTCCGAAATAATCTTCTTGAATGGATATTAGTTCAATGACCTATATGTTGTTATGAATTACCAAAACCACCCAAGGATTAGTTGCACTTTCAATCTCCCCCTTTTTCGTAATTGATCATATAGATAAAAGCTTCGACAAATGATAATATGAATGAAATATATCGTCACTTTTATAAGTATGTGATAAGAAAGAGCTCCCCCTAAATTTGTGCATTATTTATGATTTGCTTTCGAATGCAAATGCACAATCAATTAGGATAATGGGTTACTCTTCCATGTCACATACATCTTGGTGGAGTGCTCAAAATGATAGAAAATAAATAACATGCACTCATCACCAAGGCAAACATGATTAATCATACATAAGTAGTAAGATATCATCATCCAAGCACACATTAAAGCATAATATGATCAATCACATGATCATAAGAGTATCTCACACACAAGCACAAATATTGTAGCAAACACACAAGAAAATAAAAAGAAGCAAGAGAGGCAAATAAAAGCAAAACACACACACACACACACACACACTCTCTCTCTCTCTCTCTCTCTCAAAGCCTATGATCTATACACTTTCTCCCCCTTTGGCAACAAGTTACCAATAAGCATGAAAATGCATAGTGCTATGCGGCACTCTAAGAGCATCTCCAGCCGTTGGCCCCCCAGGAGGTGCTAAAAATCGCCCCCTGGGGGCGCACCGGCGCAAAACGCGCGCTAGGGGCATGATACCACCTAGTTGCGGCGCCCACGGGATTTTTTTGAATGGCACAAACACGGTGAGTTCATGCATATTTCGGCAACTTCAAACCAAATTCAACCAAACACGACGCAAACACACCAGCTCATACATATTTAAATTATTTTACAAAAAGAAAAAACACACTACAAGGCCCGCCCGCCGTCTCGCTCGCCTCACCGCTCCTTGTCGGCCGCCACCGTTGCAGTTCTACATGCCGAGGAGGCTGTAGAACCGCGTGTAGTCGTCGTCGTCGTCACCGCCTCCGTCGTCGCCGCCGTCCCTACTGCAACCCTCCCCCGTTGGCGCGGCGAGTTGGACGGTCCGGCGGTGTCCTCGTCATCGTCGCTGTCGAGGACCATGACACCGTGCTCGTCCTCGCGCCCACACTTGTGGGCGGCGATCTCCTCCAGGGCCCGGGTCTGCAGGGTCATCTCAGTCCGGAGGTAGTCGTCACGCGCCCACCGCAAGGAGTCCGTGTCGGAAAAGCCGCGCCGGGCTATCTCCTCGTACTCCGGGGGGAGACTGGGCTCCGGTTTGGGCGCTACGAGGATGAGGCGCCCGGAAGCGGGGGTGGAGTCGACGATGCGGATACCAGAGCTGCGGGTGTGCCGGCTGACAGGCATGTCCTGGGGCTCTGTCACATCCCTAGCTTCTGGTAATGCACTAGGCTAGACCTCTTGCTGCATCATGTTTAAATTCAAACGAAATTTGAATTGAGGAATTTTCAAAGCCTCAGAAACCTCTAAAAATAACCAACAGTTAAATCTTCTCAAATGTGTCCAAGAAAATGTTCCTGTTATCCTCTGGAAATATTGGCAAGAGGTAAAATCCAAACCAATATTTTTGGTGTCTCAGAAACATTTAATTTGGGCATTTGAATTAAGGCAATAATTATTTGAATTGGATTTATATCTACTATTAAATAAATATAGATCCAATAATTCTGAAATATTTTGTGGAGCATTGTTTTAATTCTTTTAGCTCCTAAAAATATTGTCAGAAGCAAAATAAATTGAATTGGTTTCAAAACCAAATTCAAAACAAACCTGCAAAATAGAAAACTGAAATAATTAGAAAAGAAAGAGAGAGAGAGAGACTACCTGGGCCACTTACCTGTAGCCGGCCCAGCTGGCCAGCTCCTCCCGCTGGCCCAGCCCACCGCCGCCTCCCTCCCCTGTCGCCTTCCTCCTCTGCCAGGAGGACGGGCACGCGCCCGGCGCGCGCGGCCACGCGCCCCGGCCACCTCCTCCCTGCTTCGGCCACCTCCTGCCTCCCTGCTTGCCTCCACTACCCCCTGGAGACGCCACGCGGCCCCACGAACTCTCTCACTCTCCCGTATCTCTCCCTCCGTCCCTATCCCCTCTGCTCTCTCTCTCTCACGATCGACCACGAGCACCCGAGAGCACCGACGAGCTCCACCGCGGCCAGTGTCCACCCCTCGCCTCGGCGATGCTTCCAGAGGAACCGCCGCGCCTTCCTCTTCGTCCCCACCAACTCACGTGACGCCGGGAGCCCTGCATCGCCGCCCACGTCGCCGTTCCCCTCCTCGGCCACCGGAACTCGCCGCCGTTCGATTCGCCGGCTCCGGACCATCCCCGGCCTCGTCTCCGCCTCGAATGGATCCGCTGTGAGCCTCCGCTGCCTCTCCTGTGCTCGCCCCCTCCGTTCTCGCCCCCTAGCCCCATCTCCCACCGCGGCCGAGAGCTTCTCGCCGCCGGCCATGGCGTGGCCGTGGCCACAGCCACCGCAGCTCGTTCCCGAGCCCACCATCGTGATCAGCACGATCGCATGAAACCGTAGACACCCACAACGCCTCCTCCCGTGCTCTGTAACGCCACCCCGAGATTGCCCGAGCTCCGGCAGCCGCAAAAGAGCTCGCCGCCGGCAGCTCCGGCCACCCCAGCTCCTCCCACTTGCACTACCAGACGCGCGCGACCCCCAGCTACGCGTAGGACCAATCCGCCGTCCAAATGGTCGCCTGTGGGCGAAACCCGACGCGCTCCGCCGCCACTGACCTCGCCGGCGACGAGCCGTCGGCCTAACCCCGGTCTAGTTAACCACTAATGACCCAGCTAACCTCCCCAGAGCCACTGACGTATGGGCCCCACGCCTTAGTTAATATTTATTATTTTCTGTTAAGTGTTAAACTAACCCCCACGGGCCCACAGGTCAGTTTGACCTGGCCACGTCACACGTTGACTGGCCCCACATGACAGAGTTGACTTGATGACGTGGCCTTTGACCCGGCCCCACCTGCCATTGACACTAACTAGCCCTGTGTCACTGACGTGTGGCCCCCACACGTCAGGTTTGACCAGCAGCAGCGTCTGTTGACCTGCTGACGTCATAGTGACGCAATGCTGACGCAATAAGTATTTTCTGGATTTAAAAAAATAATCAGGAAATTCCAGAAAATGCCTAAAACTTCAATAAATCATAGAAAATTAACCGTAACTCCAAATTAAATAATTTATATATGAAAAATTATCAGAAAAATTCAAGGAATCCATCTGTACCATTTTCATGCATGTTAGAACAACTTATAGCTGCTGTTTAGCACAAATCAATTAAAGGGCATTTATTTAATCACATATGGAGTTTGAATTTGAATTTTATATTCAAACCAACTTCATTTAATCCGTGGCTAGTTGCATTAGCTCAAAACACATTCATTTTGCCATGTCATGATCATGCATCATATTGTGCATTGCATTGATTGTATTTCTTCTTTGTTGCCGGTATTTGTCCCCTCTCGATAGACGTGATACCGATGATGTGATCGTTGACACTGATGAAGACTCAATGTTATCTTCAGAAGTGCCAGGCAAGCAAAACCCCCTTGTTCATTCCGATACAATCCTACTCTCTCGCTCCTGCTCTCTTTTACTGCATTAGGACAACACCGATTCATCTGTTACTTGCTGCGGTAGCTGAACCCCTTTATCCTTTGCATGACCTGTCATTGCCACAGTAAATAGATGAAACCCACTAGCATGAGTAGGAGTTGTTTGAGCCCTGTTGTGCCTACTCATTCATGCTTGTTTGTCATGCCTGCTACTGCTTAGAGTTGAGTCAGGTCTGATTCATCGGGGATGAATCAGAGGTGTGTGAACATGTCCTACTGTGTGTGAGCTAAGTGTGTGAACACGATTTGGTAAAGGTAGCGGTGAGAGGCCATGTAGGAGTACATGGTGGGTTGTCTCATTGAAGCCGTCCTCAGGAACTGAGTTCTGTGTTTGTGATCCATGACTCAGCTACTACCATACATTGGGCCCTGAAATATGACCCCGCTCGACTTCTTATTCACCCTAGTCCTCTGTCCAGGAGTTGCAAGTAGTTTCTGGTGTTTGTAGCTTACTGGAGGCCGTGGACAGCGCTGACCGTAGGGGTGGGCTGTGATGCGGTAGGTACGTGGCACGGTGTACCGGATGCCCGTTTGGTATCTCGGGAACCCTGTTCACATCGTTTGGGGCTGTGAGCGAAACTCCGGCCGGATCTCCTCATGGATGGAACCCGAATAGGCGATAAACCTGGACTAGAGACTTGAGTGTTTAGGTAGGTCGTGGTCTACACCCACGTCGGCTTTCGCTTGAAGTCTGCCGAGCACATGTCGTGTGCAGACGCTAAGTGGTGGAAACATGTATGAAGAAGTACACCCCTGCAGGGTTAACATCATCTATTCGAATAGCCGTGTCCGCGGAAAAGGACTTCTGGGTTGCTTATATCAGTTCATAGACAAGTGAAAGTGGATACTCTAAAATACGCAAGATAAGCGTGAGTGCTATGGATGGCGTTCTCGTAGGGAGACGGGAGCGGATCCATAGTGGTGTATTGATATGGTGAATATGTGGACTCGTGTGCGCCACCTCAAAAGAGTTACCTGCAGTCGTAGTTCAGGATAGCCACCGAGTCAAAGCTGGCTTGCTGCAGTTAAACCCCACCATCCCCTTTGTTGATAATGAAGCATATGTAGTTAGTTCTGATGTAAGTCTTGCTGGGTACATTTGTACTCACGTTTGCCTATTTTATGTTTTTGCAGAGAGACTTCGGTCTCACTAGTAGTTTCCGCGTGGACTTCGACGTTTAGCTTGTTACCTCAGCTACGATCTTGTGCCCTCGGCAGGATCTGGTAGATAGTCAGGCTTCTCAGCCTTTTTCATTTATAGATGTCTGTACTCAGACATGATAGCTTCCGCTTGTGCTTTGACTTGTATGCTCTGATTGTTGGGTCATAAGACCCATGTTTGTAATATCTCGCTCCTCGGAGCCTATTGATTAAAATACTTGAGTTATAGAGTCATGTTGTGATGCCATGTTGTATTTGCACATATCGAGCATATTGTGTGTATGTTATTGAAATGCTTGATATGTGTGGGATCTGACCATCTAGTTGTTTATCTTTAGTAGCCTCTCTTACGGGGAAATGTCTCCTAGTGTTTCCACCGGGCCATGGTAGCTTGCTACTGCTCCGGAACACTTAGGCTGGCCGGCATGTGTCCTTCTTCGTTCCTGTGTCTGTCCCTTCGGGGAAATGTCACGCGATGAATACCGGAGTCCTGTTAGCCCGCTACAGCCCGGTTCACCGGAGTCCTGCTAGCCCAGTGCTACAGCCTGGATTCACTCGCTGATGACCGACACGTTCGATGCTGGGTCATGGATGCCTGTCCCTGTAAGTCTGTGCCACTTTGGGTTTACGACTAGCCATGTCAGCCCGGGCTCCTTATCATATGGATGCTAGCGACACTATCATATACGTGTGCCAAAAGGCGCAAACGGTCCCGGGCAAAGGTAAGGCGACACCCGTGGGAATACCGTGCGTGAGGCCGCAAAGTGATATGAGGTGTTACATGCTAGATCGATGTGGCATCGAGTCGGGGTCCTGACAGCGTTGGTATCAGAGCTTGACTGCCTGTAGGATTACCAAGCCAAACTGGTCGAAGTTGAGTCTAGAAATTCTTTAGTTATATAAGGGAATTGATTGTGGGATGGAACGTAAGGCTCTTTTTTACTCCTTATACCTCATGCCCTTCTGATCTGAGTCATCTTATCTTTCCTGCGGGGATTAAGAACTAGGCTATCTCTTCTTTCTATTAGGATCACGTGTTACTAATCCGTAGACCTATAGAATTGTTGGACTTAAGCCTCAGTTCAGTTCCTACTATCTTCTGTATGTTAACTGTTGATCTCGAAACCTTGATATTGTGCTTTTGAGTGGTTATGCCACCATTTTTGTGAATGTCTCAAATCTTTTCTGAGCATTTACAGCCGTTATGCTGTCCGAGTCATCCCAGGTTCCTAAGTAGTCTGATGCAATTGCAAATCCTTTCTTCCCGTTTCAATGTTTCCATGGGCCAGATTAACCACACTAATCAGTGAGTTGAGGTACTTCGTTACCTTGCCATATATGTTGGAGATATTATTGTGACCCTAGGTGTCTTAGGGGATCATCTAGTAATTAGCCAGGATTTGTTTTCCCAGTGTGATGATTCTGGCCATCATTCTCAAAAGCATCCCGTGATGCTACTTAGTAGTAGGTATTCTGCTCCTGGGTTCTTGAACCCGAGATTCACTCTATCTACTTCATGTTGTTAGTAATTGCTAGCTCCTTTAGGATATTAGTAACCTTTGCGATAGTCCTTGAAGTCCGTGGTATCTTCTTCTCCCAAATACCATGAACTACTTATGGCAGAAGTTCCTCGTTGAACTGAAATATCACAACAGGATTATTCTTGATGAGTTCTCCGTTATATATTGTGACTCTGCCAGTTCTACTTTTCTGCATGGGTTATCCGGAAGAAACATGTGGAATTCGTTCGACATGCTAAACCATGCATCCACAACTTAGAAAATCATATGTTCCTTTGAGTTGTCCCTCTTTAGTTGTCTACTGACCTTCGTCTATCAATTGATAGCCAAGAGTATGCATGCGTCCGTTTATCGATGCCTATTACTCTTGTGGTCCGTCAAGCCATTCTATCGCAGAATGACTAGGAGAAACAAACTCCAGTACCTCTTCCATATCCAGGATTGGGTCAAAGAAGTTGTGCTCCACAGAACAAATTGCTAATCCAGCTTTTGTTCTGCTCTATCTTGGAGTATTACCATCTTTATATCGGGATGTTATAGGAATTGCACACCACCCTATGAACTCTTGGTACAGTGATACTTCTTGCCATCATTGTTCATTCCTCGGTTCTCGTGTTGATGCAACCGGAATACCGACAAATGAATTGTGATGTGTGAAATCAATACTCCTAGCAACCTCGTTGCTTGGTAGTTAAAGGACAATAATTTTATTCTTAGTGTGTTGGTTATTGAATCATCATTCTAAGATTGATCGTGCTACCTAGTCCATTCTCCTGGTTCACTCCTCGATCGATGAGTTAGGATTATTTCAAATTCTTGCTCTATTGATCATATCGTCTTGCCCTGAAAAGCAAGATTGTTCTCGAGCTTAGTAACATACCGGTGGCTCGTGATTTTCTGAATATCTTCTCAGAAGTATTACCAGGTTGTCACCTGACCGCTATGTTGAGCTCGTGATCAAGTTGGTTTTTTGTGAACCATCCTTCTCCAAGAATCTGTGTTGGATATCCCTGAGCTAGTTGGTTAAGTTAGACAACGACTTGGAGAGTTGGAAGATAAAAGCTTGCCTGACTTAGTTCGTTCCAAAGGGATATTCTTGTGTAGTGTGTGTTGAAGAAAGATGATATCTTCATCGATTGGTCCCTGTGATCAGTTGCTGGATCTATTGTCTTATCAATCCTTTGATTTGAGTGTGGGCTATCGTCAAATCAAATCAGAACCAACGATATTCGTAATGTTGTCTTACCCGTGGTTGATCCCTCGAGCATACACCATTATATCTTTGGTCTGACCAATGCTATCACCGTGGTTCACTTAACTATGGAATTCCTTTTAAAAGGAAACCTAGATGAATTGTTGTTGAGCCCATTGACAACATCCTTATCTCCTCCATAATTTTGTTGAACATTAAGCTAGTGTTGGAAACTTTTGAAAGCATTTGTTCATGCTAGCTCATGAAGCATATGTTTGGATGAAGGTAGTGACTTCCTTTAATTCATGTGCATCTGATGCAAGTTGCCGCCGTGGATTCGAGAAAGTCAATGTTGTTTTCTTGGAATCATTCCAAATCAGTCATGCACACGTGCGAAGAATTCTATGGTTTGAAGACTTGCAACCTTCAATCTATATGTGTCCCTAGCACACCAAGCCACTGATTGAATTGTTCAAGGAGAAGAAGTTCCTTCTTAAGAGTATACCTTATGCAAGGACTTCGATACCCTCGTTGATGGTTCCCCCTCCTGAACTCGGTAGTGTTTTATTATAAGACTACCACGTGGTCATGCTTGTCTGGGACAACGTGTTCACATGTTTGTAGCAGAACCAGCTCATGTTTTGGAGCTTGCTATCGTAGTTCATCTCCCGAGAATCCCGCAACGTCATCTCGTCGATTTGTGTTGCAAACTTTCATTTTTCTTCCTAAGACTCGGTGAGCCTGGAATATCCTAACACCAACCAGAGCTGAATCTCAGGAAGATATGATGGTTGGAACATTTCCCTAAGAACTATAATATTGGTCTCTCGATAACCGGTAAGGTGGATGTCGTGGCCAACACACCCATCCGGTAGACCTATTATTATAGTATCTTGTTTGAGGAAGTTGGCCACCCCCCCCCTAGGGATTTCGTAGGATTTACTCCCTAGTTGCCCCTATGGATTTTTGTGTTCCCGAAGTCCGACCTTTTACTTGATGTTTTAGATATCAAACCATATCTATGAATGGGTTATACTAGCACATCAAGGAGAACATTAGAAGCGGAGTGCTAAATGTCTCTCGGTCGATCATCCAGATTTTATTTGCTTGGCCTCGCTAAGGTGAAATCTGAGAAAGTGTTATCTTCCTTTGCATCTGAATCATCCATCATCATTCATCATGGTAGCAAGTTGTGTTGCCAGGATCCTTGACACGGATGTTGGTAAAATCTTGATGATTATGGAAATGCTCAAGTTCTTGAGAGCACGCACAAGCGTTACGTGTTATCATCGGCTCTAACTGGGATTCCTCTCAGTTTCCTCGGCAATGCTATGACCTTTCAAACAGTGAATTCACTCTCTATTGTTGGGTTCTTCCCTAGTTACCAGAATCATTCCCATCATTTGCATTTTGTTCCCAGCTTGCACCGCCAATGTGCCATTCTACCATGGGTCTCTTCCATTTCCGGTGATAAGCAAATTCATCCATTGCGTTGTCTTCAACAAGGTAATCCACATCATCCAAGTCTGAGAATGCCATTCTACTGACCCCCTCCAAACGATCGCTCGAGAATTGCTTAGGCTGGTTTACAGAGTTTCAATGATCTCTGAATCAAAAGGTAATTCTTTTTGCCACTTAAGGGGATATCTACGAGTCACCGTTCCTAAGGTGTATCGTTGTGGTTTCATGGCAACTCAACTCCTCGCTACGTTGACAATCGTTTACCACCTTCTTAAGTGTGAAATTGTTGTCTACCTAGTGAACCTTCGTCATCCGTCTCTTTCCACCCCTCTTGATGTGTAACTCGTGTCTCAACCCGAGAGATGGTCCTATGTCTCATTCTGTGAGTTGTTCGATCTTCGAGAAGATTGACCTTTCTAGAGTCTCTTTCTTCCCTCCGTGTCATGTTGACAGAATTTCTCAGAGCAAGACGACAAGACAAAGATGGTGTTCAAATCAACGTTCATTTGAAGTACAACCTGGATCGTGAAGATTGTGCTAGTTTGCTTTCCCCTTTCACCTTACCCTACGCTTGAATCTCGAGACGAGATTCTTGTTTAGTGGGGGTGAGTTGTCACATCCCTAGCTTCTGGTAATGCACTAGGCTAGACCTCTTGCTGCATCATGTTTAAATTCAAACGAAATTTGAATTGAGGAATTTTCAAAGCCTCAGAAACCTCTAAAAATAACCAACAGTTAAATCTTCTCAAATGTGTCCAAGAAAATGTTCCTGTTATCCTCTGGAAATATTGGCAAGAGGTAAAATCCAAACCAATATTTTTGGTGTCTCAGAAACATTTAATTTGGGCATTTGAATTAAGGCAATAATTATTTGAATTGGATTTATATCTACTATTAAATAAATATAGGTCCAATAATTCTGAAATATTTTGTGGAGCATTGTTTTAATTCTTTTAGCTCCTAAAAATATTGTCAGAAGCAAAATAAATTGAATTGGTTTCAAAACCAAATTCAAAACAAACCTGCAAAATAGAAAACTGAAATAATTAGAAAAGAAAGAGAGAGAGAGAGAGACTACCTGGGCCACTTACCTGTAGCCGGCCCAGCTGGCCAGCTCCTCCCGCTGGCCCAGCCCACCGCCGCCTCCCTCCCCTGTCGCCTTCCTCCTCTGCCAGGAGGACGGGCACGCGCCCGGCGCGCGCGGCCACGCGCCCCGGCCACCTCCTCCCTGCTTCGGCCACCTCCTGCCTCCCTGCTTGCCTCCACTACTCCCTGGAGACGCCACGCGGCCCCCACGAACTCTCTCACTCTCCCGTATCTCTCCCTCCGTCCCTATCCCCTCTGCTCTCTCTCTCTCACGATCGACCACGAGCACCCGAGAGCACCGACGAGCTCCACCGCGGCCAGTGTCCACCCCTCGCCTCGGCGATGCTTCCAGAGGAACCGCCGCGCCTTCCTCTTCGTCCCCACCAACTCACGTGACGCCGGGAGCCCTGCATCGCCGCCCACGTCGCCGTTCCCCTCCTCGGCCACCGGAACTCGCCGCCGTTCGATTCGCCGGCTCCGGACCATCCCCGGCCTCGTCTCCGCCTCGAATGGATCCGCTGTGAGCCTCCGCTGCCTCTCCTGTGCTCGCCCCCTCCGTTCTCGCCCCCTAGCCCCATCTCCCACCGCGGCCGAGAGCTTCTCGCCGCCGGCCATGGCGTGGCCGTGGCCACAGCCACCGCAGCTCGTTCCCGAGCCCACCATCGTGATCAGCACGATCGCATGAAACCGTAGACACCCACAACGCCTCCTCCCGTGCTCTGTAACGCCACCCCGAGATTGCCCGAGCTCCGGCAGCCGCAAAAGAGCTCGCCGCCGGCAGCTCCGGCCACCCCAGCTCCTCCCACTTGCACTACCAGACGCGCGCGACCCCCAGCTACGCGTAGGACCAATCCGCCGTCCAAATGGTCGCCTGTGGGCGAAACCCGACGCGCTCCGCCGCCACTGACCTCGCCGGCGACGAGCCGTCGGCCTAACCCCGGTCTAGTTAACCACTAATGACCCAGCTAACCTCCCCAGAGCCACTGACGTATGGGCCCCACGCCTTAGTTAATATTTATTATTTTCTGTTAAGTGTTAAACTAACCCCCACGGGCCCACAGGTCAGTTTGACCTGGCCACGTCACACGTTGACTGGCCCCACATGACAGAGTTGACTTGATGACGTGGCCTTTGACCCGGCCCCACCTGCCATTGACACTAACTAGCCCTGTGTCACTGACGTGTGGCCCCCACACGTCAGGTTTGACCAGCAGCAGCGTCTGTTGACCTGCTGACGTCATAGTGACGCAATGCTGACGCAATAAGTATTTTCTGGATTTAAAAAATAATCAGGAAATTCCAGAAAATGCCTAAAACTTCAATAAATCATAGAAAATTAACCGTAACTCCAAATTAAATAATTTATATATGAAAAATTATCAGAAAAATTCAAGGAATCCATCTGTACCATTTTCATGCATGTTAGAACAACTTATAGCTGCTGTTTAGCACAAATCAATTAAAGGGCATTTATTTAATCACATATGGAGTTTGAATTTGAATTTTATATTCAAACCAACTTCATTTAATCCGTGGCTAGTTGCATTAGCTCAAAACACATTCATTTTGCCATGTCATGATCATGCATCATATTGTGCATTGCATTGATTGTATTTCTTCTTTGTTGCCGGTATTGTCCCCTCTCGATAGACGTGATACCGATGATGTGATCGTTGACACTGATGAAGACTCAATGTTATCTTCAGAAGTGCCAGGCAAGCAAAACCCCCTTGTTCATTCCGATACAATCCTACTCTCTTGCTCCTGCTCTCTTTTACTGCATTAGGACAACACCGATTCATCTGTTACTTGCTGCGGTAGCTGAACCCCTTTATCCTTTGCATGACCTGTCATTCCACAGTAAATAGATGAAACCCACTAGCATGAGTAGGAGTTGTTTGAGCCCTGTTGTGCCTACTCATTCATGTTTGTTTGTCATGCCTGCTACTGCTTAGAGTTGAGTCAGGTCTGATTCATCGGGGATGAATCAGAGGTGTGTGAACATGTCCTACTGTGTGTGAGCTAAGTGTGTGAACACGATTTGGTAAAGGTAGCGGTGAGAGGCCATGTAGGAGTACATGGTGGGTTGTCTCATTGAAGCCGTCCTCAGGAACTGAGTTCTGTGTTTGTGATCCATGACTCAGCTACTACCATACATTGGGCCCTGAAATATGACCCCGCTCGACTTCTTATTCACCCTAGTCCTCTGTCCAGGAGTTGCAAGTAGTTTCTGGTGTTTGTAGCTTACTGGAGGCCGTGGACAGCGCTGACCGTAGGGGTGGGCTGTGATGCGGTAGGTACGTGGCACGGTGTACCGGATGCCCGTTTGGTATCTCGGGAACCCTGTTCACATCGTTTGGGGCTGTGAGCGAAACTCCGGCCGGATCTCCTCATGGATGGAACCCGAATAGGCGATAAACCTGGACTAGAGACTTGAGTGTTTAGGTAGGTCGTGGTCTACACCCACGTCGGCTTTCGCTTGAAGTCTGCCGAGCACATGTCGTGTGAAGACGCTAAGTGGTGGAAACATGTATGAAGAAGTACACCCCTGTAGGGTTAACATCATCTATTCGAATAGCCGTGTCCGCGGAAAAGGACTTCTGGGTTGCTTATATCAGTTCATAGACAAGTGAAAGTGGATACTCTAAAATACGCAAGATAAGCGTGAGTGCTATGGATGGCGTTCTCGTAGGGAGACGGGAGCGGATCCATAGTGGTGTATTGATATGGTGAATATGTGGACTCGTGTGCGCCACCTCAAAAGAGTTACCTGCAGTCGTAGTTCAGGATAGCCACCGAGTCAAAGCTGGCTTGCTGCAGTTAAACCCCACCATCCCTTTGTTGATAATGATGCATATGTAGATAGTTCTGATGTAAGTCTCGCTGGGTACATTTGTACTCACGTTTGCCTATTTTATGTTTTTGCAGAGAGACTTCGGTCTCACTAGTAGTTTCCGCGTGGACTTCGACGTTTAGCTTGTTACCTCAGCTACGATCTTGTGCCCTCGGCAGGATCTGGTAGATAGTCAGGCTTCTCAGCCTTTTTCATTTATAGATGTCTGTACTCAGACATGATAGCTTCCGCTTGTGCTTTGACTTGTATGCTCTGATTGTTGGGTCATAAGACCCATGTTTGTAATATCTCGCTCCTCGGAGCCTATTGATTAAAATACTTGAGTCGTAGAGTCATGTTGTGATGCCATGTTGTATTTGCACATATCGAGCATATTGTGTGTATGTTATTGAAATGCTTGGTATGTGTGGGATCTGACCATCTAGTTGTTTATCTTTAGTAGCCTCTCTTACGGGGAAATGTCTCCTAGTGTTTCCACCGAGCCATGGTAGCTTGCTACTGCTCCGGAACACTTAGGCTGGCCGGCATGTGTCCTTCTTCGTTCCTGTGTCTGTCCCTTCGGGGAAATGTCACGCTTTGAGTACCGGAGTCCTGTTAGCCCGCTACAGCCCGGTTTACCGGAGTCCTGCTAGCCCAGTGCTACAGCCCGGACCCATTTGCTGATGACCGACACGTTCGAAGCTGGGTCATGGATGCCTGTCCCTGTAAGTCTGTGCCACTTTGGGTTTACGACTAGTCATGTCAGCCCGGGCTCTTTATCATATGGATGCTAGCGACACTATCATATACGTGAGCCAAAAGGCGCAAACGGTCCCGGGCAAAGGTAAGGCGACACCCGTGGGGATACCGAGCGTGAGGCCACAAAGTGATATGAGGTGTTACCGGCTAGATCGGTGTGACATCGAGTCGGGGTCCTGACAGGCTCCAGCTTGACGGGCGTGTCCTGGGGTTCCGCCTTGATGGGGCGGAGGAAGGGAGAGCCAGTCGACCGACCGGACGAGGAGGAGGACGCCCTGGGGTCCATACGCCTCGGCGTCCATGAGCTCCCATGGCGGCGAGAGAAGGACGGGGGGAGGGGTACTACAGCCTCGGTGTGTTGCCGCCCTCGATGTACTCGAGGACGGCCTACAGCATGCGGCCGGGCACGCCCCACCATCGGCGCCGCCCCTCGGAGTTGAGCCTATCGGAGGGCATGACGCCGTTGGTGGCCTCGAGCTGCTCGGCGTGACGGCGACGGAAGTACGGCTCCCAGAGCGGCCTGTCTGGGACGTAGCGCAGCCCCTCCCTCGCCGCCCATGGCAGAGAGGCATGGATACGCGTGATCTCTGCATGACACACCGCCCCGATGGACGACAGTGGCACTGGGACCCCGTCGGCGCTGATTCTCCACGCCCCGGGCACCCACATGTCCGGCGGGACCGGGTACTCGGCCTCGAAGAGGAGCTGAGCTTCGTCCTCTTGAAGGTGGCGGCGGCCGAAGCCGTTCGCCGCCACGCCGTCGCCTGGGAATCGTTCGGCCATTTCTTTGAACTGGGATGGCGAGGGGAGAGGGAGGAAGGGGAGAGAGGGCGCGTCGGCGGTGGAGACTCTTTGCGTGCCACCGGCGCGCTGGCGTCGGCTTACCGGAGGCGGCGCAAGCACGCGTGGCCGCTTCGTCTACGCGTGGCATGCGCAGGGACGCGCGTCGTCATGCCTTCATTGCGTCACCCTTGAGGCATCAATGGCGGAGGCTGACCGGCATGGCAGCTTTGGCATTGATTCGCCGCGGCAAACGAGGCGATGAGGACGACGAATTTCCGAGAAGCGAGACGAGTCGCTGGCAAGGAGGGCCCGCGGCTCTTTCGCACCAAAAACGATTCGCCTGGCGCCCCCGAGCGCCCCCCAGCGCGCCGGGTTTGGGTTGGGTCCGCCGGCGCCAATTTCGGCCCGAGCCTACGAAAATTGGGCACTTGGGGCGCGACTGGGCCGATTTTTTGGCGCCGGCGGCTGAAAAGTCGCCTGGGGGCCTTGTTGGGGGCGCCGCTGGAGATACTCTAAGCACGATCTCCGGTGTGCGGAGATGGCTTGGAGAGGACAGCATCTACAAAAACTTTTGCTAATGTCTAAGGAACTGGAGGGGTACCAACTAGAGGGGCAACTGGGGTAGTGGCTGCAGGTGCTGATGTTGTAGTTCTTGTGTCACTGACTGGCACAGCTGCATACCTTTGTGCTCTAGGCACTCTCTGATATGCCTCTGTGGTAGTTCCTCCTCTCATCTCCTCTGCTTCTTCTGGAAGTTGCTCAATTGCTATTTGAATCTCTGTGACCTTCAAGTCTATATCATAAAATTTTGTTTCACTGATCCTCTCAATACTTTCTTGATTTTGCGTCAGGGTGGCTAGTTCTTTCTCAATTCTTACTGTTGCTTTAAGTAGATAGCTGAGCTGGTCCTACTTGGTCTTGAGGTTTGTAGCTGAGGCATCTGGCATCTTGGAAATCTTTGCTGGTTTGCCTTCTCTCTCTTCTCCTGAGGCTCTACAGATGTAGGATGTGAAGCATCCAGGACATTTGTATTGTCCTCAAACTATGGCCTCATGGGAAGGTGCTCCTTATCTAGCAGATATGTGCATGTGCCCATCTTGGAGTTGATGAGCATTTGAATGTGTGGGGCATACCCACAGGACATCTTTTGTTCTGCTGCAATCCTTTTAGTTGTTTCAACAATCAAGGTCATCACCTTGAACTTCTCTGGCACACCAAACATGTGTAGCAAGTTGATTGAGTGACCTATGATCATCCTGTCATCTCCAGACTTGGGCAAAAGAGTATTCCTCAATATGGTGTTGATGGTTGGCAACCCTGACAATAGATAGTAAATAGAGCCAAACTTGTGAGTATACAAGGCATCATTAGGTATCTCCTTGTACATATGTGCCATGGAGTTGTGTCCTTTCTTGAGCTTTGCATAGG
Source organism: Triticum aestivum (assembly GCF_018294505.1). NCBI lineage: Eukaryota > Viridiplantae > Streptophyta > Magnoliopsida > Poales > Poaceae > Triticum > Triticum aestivum. The sequence continues at coordinate 277,928,254 of NC_057809.1, read as the reverse complement.
CATCAGTGTCATCTTCAGCTTCTGCAGGACCATTGATCAGCTCAGCCCACACAACAATAGAGGATTGGTACCTTGTACCTTCAGTCATGCAGACTATCTTGCCATTTGGGTAGAAATGGGCAGTGGAATAGAATTGCATCACCATCTCATCTTTCCATTTAGTCAGCTTCTGACCAACAAATGTGTCCACTCCATTCCTTCTGAAGCTCTCATGAACTCCAGGAAAGTAGTCTTCATTGTCATCAATGAACTGCCGGTCAACCCATCTCATGTCAATAACTATGGGCTTCTTGTCCAGCAGAATTGTCTCAAAGAAGCCCTGCTGCTCTGGTTGGGGAACATAGCATGCAATTTATAAAAATTCCTATGATCACATAAGATCTATCTAGGAGAAGCATAGCAATGAGAGGGGGAGAGTGTGTCCACGTACCCTCGTAGAACGAAAACAAAAGCATTAGGTTAACACGGTTGATGTAGTCAAACGTCTTCATGATCCAACCGATCCAAGTACCGAACGTACGGCACCTCCGTGTTCAGCACACGTTCAGCTCGATGACGTCCCTTGAACTCTTGATTGAGTACAGGGTTGAGGGAGAGTTTCGAAAGCACAATGACATGGTGACGGTGATGGTGATGTGATCCGCGCAGGGCTTTGCCTAAGCACTACGACGCTATGACCGGCGGAGTAAACTGTGGAGGTGGGCACCGGACACATCTAAGAGAACAACTGTTGTGCCTTTGGGGTTCCCCCTAACCACGTATATAAAGGAAGGGAGGTGAGGCCGGCCAGCCCCTAAGGGCGCGCCAAGTTGGGGGAGTCCCACTAGGACCCCTAGTCCTAGTCGGCTCCCCCCTTCCTTCCAATTGAGAGGGGAAAGGGGAAAGAGGAGGAGAGGGAGAAGGAAAGGGGGGTCGTGCCCCCACCCCTTGTCCAATTCGGATTGGGCTTGGGGGGGCGCCTCCTATGGCTGCCTCCTCCTCTCCAGTATGGCCCATTAGGCCCATTAACTTTCCCGGGGGGTTCCGATAGCCTCCCGATACTCCGATAAATCCCTGAACAACTTCGGAACCATTCCGGTGTCCGTATACAACCTTCCAATATATGATTATTTACCTCTCTGCCATTTCAAGACTCCTCGTCATGTCTGTGATCTCATCTGGGACTTCGAACAAACTTCGGTCACCAAAACACATAAATCATAATACAAATAGTCATCGAACGTTAAGTGTGCGGACCCTACTGGTTCGAGAACTATGTAGACATGACTGAGACTCATCTCCGGTCAATAACCAATAGCGGAACCTGGATGCTCATATTGGTTCCTACATATTCTATGAAGATCTTTATCGGTCAAACCGCATAACAACATACGTTATTCCCTTTGTCATCGGTATGTTACTTGCCTGAGATTCGATTGTCGGTATCATCATACCTAGTTCAATCTCATTACCGGCAAGACTCTTTACTCGTTCCGTAATACGTCATCCTGCAACTAACTCATTAGTCACATTGCTTGCAATGCTTATAGTGATGTGCATTACCGAGAGGGCCCATAGATACCTCTCCAATACTCGGAGAGACAAATCCTAATCTTGATCTATGCCAACTCAACAAACACCTTTGGAGACACATGTAGAGCATCTTTATAATCACCCAGTTACGTTGTGACATTTGATAGCACACAATGTGTTCCTCCGGTATTCGGAGTTGCATAATCTCATAGTCAGAGGAATATGTATAAGTGAAAAAAGCAATAGCAATAAAACTAAACAATCATTATGCTAAGCTAACGGATGGGTCTTGTACATCACATCATTCTCTAATGATGTGATCCCGTTCATCAAATGACAACACATGTCTATGGTCAGGAAACTTAACCATCTTTTATTAACGAGCTAGTCAAGTAGAGGCATACTAGGGACACTCTGTTTTGTCTTTGTATTCACATCTGATCGATCCTAATGCTGATCTGACTCAAATCTCAACAACATTCGACAGCAAATAGGAAGAAGCCCTCATCCAGTTCCTCCATGAGAACTGGGACATCTTTGCATGGAATCCATCTGACATGCTAGGTGTACCCAGGGGACTGACTGAGCACCGTTTGTGTGTCGATCTGAAAGAAAAACCTGTCAAAGAGCATCTCCGTCGGTCCGCCGTGGAGAACAGGAAGTCAATTGGTGAGGTGGTGGATCGGCTTCTGGCAGCTGAGTTCATCCGTGAGATATACCACTCTGAGTGGCTCGCCAATGTTGTCATGGTCCCCAAGAAAGACGATTCACTTTGCATGTGCATCGACTTCAAGCATATCAATTGGGCCTGCCCAAAATATCAGTTCCCTCTGCCCCGCATCAATCAAATTGTTGACTCTACTGCGGGATGCGAGCATTTGTACTTTTTGGATGCTTATTCCGGGTACCATCAGATCCGACTGTATGGTCCTGATGAAATAAAAATAGCTTTTATCACCCCATTCGGGTGCTTTTGCTATGTTACCTTGCCCTTTGGTCTCAAGAATGCTAGTGCCACATTCATCCGCATGATTCAGAAGTGCCTACTCACTCAAATCAGTCGGAATGTGGAAGCATACATGGATGACATCGTGGTCAAGTCACATAAAGGTTCCGACCTACTGACTGACCTCGTCGAAACCTTTGCCAATCTGAGAAGGTATGATATCAAGCTTAATCCATCAAAGTGCACATTCGGAGTCCTAGGAGGAAAGTTACTCGGTTTTCTCGTTTCTGAACGAGGGATCCATGCAAACCCAGAAAAAGTTGGTGCAATCCTCCGAATGAAACGCCATGTGCGTGTGCATGATGTCCAGAAGCTTACTGGTTGCCTGGCCGCATTGAGTTGATTCATTTCTCAGCTCAGTGAAAAGGCATTGGCTCTTTACCAACTGATGAGGAAATCTGACAAGTTCGAGTTGGCTGCTAAAGCTGACGCAGTGTTTGCAGAGCTCAAAACCGTGCTTTCCACCCAGCCGGTGCTTGCTGCTCCAATCAGCAAAGAGCCTTTACTGCTTTATATCACAGCCACTGGACAAGTTGTCAGTACGGTGCTCACGGTCGAGCGGGAAGAAGAAGGTAAAGCCTAAAAGTTCAGCATCCAGTGTATTATGTTTCTGAAGTCTTAACTCCGTCCAAGCAGAGATATCCTCATTATCAGAAGTTGGTTTATGGAATTTATTTGACGACAAAGAAAGTTGCACATTACTTCTCAGATCACTCGGTTTCAGTTGTCAGTGACGCTCCATTATCATAAATTCTGAACAATAGAGATGCAACTAGTCGAGTGGCGAAGTGGGCGATTGAACTCCTTCCGTTAGATATCAAGTTTGAGGCAAAGAAAGCAATAAAGTCCCAAGCAGTAGTAGATTTCCTCGCCGAGTGGCGTGAGTAGCAACAACTGACTTAGGTTCACTCGAAACATTGGACTATGTTCTTTGATGGGTCCAAGATGCTGAATGGTTCTAGTGCGGGTGTAGTCCTAGTATCTCTGCGAGGTGACAAGCTCAGTTATGTTCTCCAGATTCACTTTGATTCCTCCAAAAATTAGGCTGAATATGAGGCACTTCTGTACGGGTTGCGTATGTCCATTTCACTCGGGGTCCGTCGCCTAATAGTTTACGGCGACTCAGATTTGGTGGTCAATCAAGTGATGAAGGAATGGGATATCAGGAGCCCGACTATGACTGACTATTGCAATGAAGTGAGGAAGTTGGAAAAGAAGTTTGAGGGGTTAGAGCTTCACCACATACCCTGAGTCAAGAATCAAGCAGCTGATGATCTGGCGAAGATAGGTTCGAAGCACGAGCCTATTCCCAGCAGTGTGTTTTTGGAGCATCTCCACACCCCGTCAGTTCAAGAGGATACTTTCTCAGAAGATCCCCCACAACCAAAAAGTACCACCGACTCGACTGAAGTTGAAATCCCCGCCATGGTTCACCTAATCATGGAGATTTTTATCATCACCCCTGATTGGACAGTGCCTTATGTTGCATACATACTCAGAAAAGAGCTCCCAAAATATGAGGATGACGCCCGTCAGATCATCCGTCAATCCAAAGCTTTCACCGTGATAGGTGGGCGACTATACAGAGAGAGTGTGACTGGAGTTGGTCAACAATGCATTACACCAGAAGAAGGTCGAATGATTATCAATGATATCCACTTAGGGACTTGTGGTCACCATGCGTCGTCTCGGATAATCGTAGCCAAAGCATACCGGGTAGGTTTTTACTGGCCACGAGCAAATGAAATGGCAAAGGAAACAGTCGACAAGTGCGAGGGCTGCCAGTTGTACTCCAACATATCCCACAAACCTGCTTCAGCCTTGAAGACCATTCACTTGTTTGGCCATTAGTTGTTTGGGGATTGGACATGGTTGGACCCCTGAGGACCGGCAGAAGTGGTTTCACTCAATTACTTGTAGCAGTCGACAAGTTCACTAAATGGATCGAACCCAAGCCTATCAAGAGTCTCGATTCAATCACTGCCATCAGTTTCATCAGAGAGCTGACGTTCAGATATGGACTCCCTCACAGTATTATCATGGATAATGGCTCCAACTTTGATTCTGATGAGTTGGGCAGGCAGAGAGAGCAAATGGTTTGATCCTCCAAGGGCTGAAACCCCGGTTGATGCGTGAACTCAAGCATGCAACATGCGCTTGGGTAGATGAGTTGCCTTCTGTTCTTTGGGGGTTGAGAACAACGCCAAATTGGTTGACTGGTCGGACTCCCTTCTTCATGGTCTATGGGGCTGAAGCCGTCCTGCCAAGCGATTTACTTCACAACGCGCCCTGAGTGGAACTTTTCTCAGAGGCTGAAGCAGAGCAGGCCCGGCAAGATGCTGTTGACCTCCTGGAAGAAGAGAGAGAGATGGCCTTGATTCGATCGACCATTTATCAGCAAGACCTCCGTCGATTCCATGCCTGAAACGTGAGAACTCGGGCATTTCAGGAAGGAGACTTGGTGCTCCGAGTGGATCAGCAAGACTCACAAGCTGGCTCCTGCTTGGAAAGGTCCCTTCATCGTCACCAAGGTGCTCCACAATGGAGCATATCACCTTTACAATGTGGAACACAAGAAAGACGAGCCACGTGCTTGGAACGCGGATCTGCTCCGCCATTTTAACACTTAGGCACTCGGATTGACGAGTTCTAATAAGAATCATTCAGTTTGCTTATCAAAGACTAAAATTTTGTACTGCCTTAATACTTGTTATCCTGTCAAGTTACATGTTCAAATCTCCCATTGGGTGGCTTAGCCGCAAACCTGATTCACCTAAGTTTCTAAATATCCTACCGAGTGGAGAGCAATCCTCCCACTCGGGGGCATAGCTGCGAACCTGATTTGCCTAAGTTTCTAAAAATCCTACCGAGTGGAGAGCAATCCTTCCGCTCGGGGGTTTAGCTGCAGTCCTGTACTCGCCTAAGTTTCTAAAATCCTACCGAGTGGAGAGCAATCCTCCCACTCGAGGGCTTAGCTACAGTCTTGTACTATCCTAAGTTTCTAAAATCCTACCGAGTGGAGAGCATCCTTCCACTCAGAGGCTTAGCTGCAGTCCCGTACTCGCCTAAGTTTCTAAAATCCCACCGAGTGGATAGTAATCCTCCCACTCGGGGGCTTAGCTGGAGTCCCGTACTTGTCTAAGTTCCTAAAATCCTACCGAGTGGAGAGCAATCCTCCCACTCGGGGGCTTAGCTGCAGTCCTGTACTCGCCTAAGTTCCTAAAATCCTACAAAGTGGAAAGCAATCCTCCCACTCATGGGCTTAGCTGCAGTCACGTACTCGCCTAAGTTTCTAAAATCCTACCGAGTGGAGAGCAATCCTCCCACTCGAGGGCGTAGCTGCAGTCACGTACTCGCCTAAGTTTCTAAAATCCTACTGAGTGGAGAGCAATCCTCCCACTCGTGGGCTTAGCTACAGTCACATACTCGCCTAAGTTTCTACAATCCTACCAAGTGGAGAGCAATCCTCCCACTCGGAGGCTTAGCTGCAGTCTCGTACTCACCTTAGTTAAAAACCATCCTGATCCGCAAGGACGACGAAGTGCAGGTCGTGCACAACACCTAGTGCTCTTGTCCTTGACCCACTCGACGGAGCTGTGCCACAAGTAAAACGCCCACTCCTTCCCGATCCGCAAGGATGACGAAGTGTAGGTCATGCACAGCACCTAGTGCTCTTGTCCCTAACCCACTCGACGGAGCTGCACCACAAGTACAACGTCCGCTCCATCCCGATTCACAAAGATGACGAAGTGTAGGTCGTGCACAACACCTAGTGTTCTTGTCCATGACCCACTTGATGGAGCTGTGCCACAAGTACAACGTCCACTCCATCTCAATCCGCAAGGACAACGAAGTGCAGGTCGTGCACAACACCAAGTGCCCTTGTCCATGACCCACTCGATAGAGCTGCATCACAAAGTCATAGACAATTCCGACTGAAGAAACCAAGTTTCAGTCGGAGTCAAGAGATTCAAAAGCAGGAAAGGTGAAGACAAACATATTCAAAGAAAAACAAAGTTCAGATAAATCTCATAGGGTTCCGAACCGAAGATAAAAGTGCTCGGGCATCAGGTCCCATGGAGTTTTAACGGTTACAAAATCACTCGACATTCCAACGCAAATTTAATTAAGGCTTAAAGTTTGTTCTCTCCTCTGTAGGAGGACTGGCTGGCTCGACGAACTCGTCCAGGTCAATTCCGTCCAAGCTATGAGTGGCTGCTTCAATGAAGGTATCCATGAAAGACTGGAACTAGCGATGTTTGGTGTTGGCGACCTTGAGCACTACTAGCTTCTCTTCCTTGGCCTCTTTGAAGTGGACATGAACCAGGCACAGAGCCACATCAGCACCACGTCGGGTAGAGGACTTCTTCCATGCTTGCACTCGGCCGGGGATCTCATTGAGTCGAGTCATCAGAGACTCTAGGTCATTCTGGAACCTCTCCTTCAGCCAGAGCGCCGTGTCGACTCCGGAAACCGCTACCTTAAGTCGGGCCAGATAATCCACGACGCTGGCAAGACAAGATTCCAGTCGGAGTACGTTCATGGCGGCTTCATCCATAACAAGAGAGTTGATGGGTGCAAGTTCGGTTCGATCCGCCCAGTCTCTTCTTCAATGTTTTGACAAAATTCTGCATAGCACAACAAAATAATGAGTCAAAGAGCCGTATGAAGAATCAACAACTGTCAAGAGAAACTAGTCAACCAGGAGAAAATACCTTCAAGCATGAGGTATGAATTCTTGGCGAGTCCCCCCAGATAAGCCTCCAGCTCATTCCTCTTCCGAGAGAGATCTTCGATCTTATCGTTCAGGACTACCTTGTCCTTCTTCAGACGTGTCAGTTCCTTGTTAGCTTCGGCAAGAGTAGTCTTCAGCTTGGCATTGTCTTCCTCTAACGTCCCGACTGAAGCCAACTTCTTGTTAGCAAGTGCTGTTTTCTCTTGGACCTCTTTATGTGGCGCTACAAGATCAAGTACCTTTTGTGCCAGAGCCTGCCTCATTTTCTCTAAAAAATAATAAACAACACTAATTTCAGAAAGAAGAACGGAAAGATGACTCGGGAGATAGTCCAATCTCACAGTCGGCATGTTTTTACCTTCCATGCTAGTTGTTTCATCCTTGAGCTTCTGCAAGATCTGCTTGGCCAAGTCCAGGTCATGATTGAGCTAGATCTACTTCCTCTCGAATTTAGCAAACTGGGATATGAGCTCACCAGATTTCTAAAGATAGTAAATAAGATATATCAGTTTACACAATCAAAGATTATTTGCTCCCGAGCAGATAAAAAGAGTTTTAAGACTATTGCAGAATCAAACATTCAACAGTAGTATCAGGGACTACACCTAGTGGGTGCACTTGGCGTGCCCCCACTGGTTTAAGATTTCACTCGACGGGATCTATTCGAGATCGAGTGGATTTGTTATCAACAAAGATCTAAGACCCTCACCAAATCAACATTCGACAACGGGCTCGAGGACTACACCCAGTGGTTGCACTTTGTGTGCCCCCACTGATTCGAAAGTTCACCCGACATCGACTCAGGTGAAGAAGATTGTAAAGTAAAAGAATGCACCCAGTGGGTGAAAGGATGCCCATGAAGTTTGAAAAGGTTTGAAAATGCTCATCCACGGACATCTTATGAGTAAGAAAGCAGCAGTTCTCAAGTATCAAGTTAGAAGATCAGTCGGAAACCAACTAACATAGACATGGGCTTGGAGAGATGCACTAGCGTCATAGGCGGCTTGGCGGGTCTCATGCACTATCTCCATCCGCTCCATCATCAGGCATGCTTGGCATATAGCTTCTTTAGCAGCGCTCACCTGATCCTCCGGGACATGATGGGTGACGAACAGCGGAGACGGTGGAACAGTCGCAGTAACCTGAGGGTCTGAAGTATGGAGTTGAACAGATGAAGCAAGACCTTGGGCAGTCGACGCGAACGGACGTTCAGTCGACACAGGATCGGCAAAAGTGACAGAGGCCCGATTGAGGTCTAAAGTCTGCTGGATCACCGGTTTGGGCACTGATGTCGTCTAAGCTGTCTTGCCGGTTGGCGCCTTCCTACTCGAGCTCCTGCTTCTCCTTCCGATAGGCCTCAGAGGCACACCTTCATCATTGTCTGGAAGTTCAATCACATGTGGCGGCGCTGCAAAAATTTCGACCGTATATATCAGTCGACCTACAAATCAATTGACAAAGTGGAGGCAAGATGGCAGAGTCACACCTGCTTTGGAGGTGGCCGCATCTTCCATTTCCGCATCATCCTCATTCCTATAAATATCTACAGAAGTCCCAGAAGTAGCAGCATTGCAAGTTCCAGAACTCACTTGGTCAAGCAAGAAAGCAAGTCGACGACTACTTAAGAAGTTCTTGAATAAAAGGAGAAAACAAAACACTTACCCGGAGGCGATGGGAACGCCAATCTTGATCTTAGTCAGGGTCTTCAGAGGCTTAGGAGCTGCAATCTTGGGTTGCTTCGGCGCCTTCTTAGTCAGAACGGGGGAGGAAGTTTGAGTGCACTTCGAGGTCTGCGCGATTGCCTTGCTGCGGATGCTCGCGGGGTCATGGGTCTGCTTGGAACGCCTTTCAGTGCGGGGTGGAGAGTCGACCTCCTCACTGTTGCTCGAGTCCCCACTCTCCTCCTCGTCCTCATCATTGGATTTCCAGTCACCACTTTCGCCCCCACTCGCCTCTCCCTCCTGGTCCTTCTCTCCATTGGGCATTGAGTACCTATCAGTGTAAATCTGCAAGGCAAAGAATAACATAGACATCAGTCGGACAGGAAGATTGTTGCAAATCAGAAAGAAGAAACACTCGACAGTAACGGATAGACCTTTTCAGGTTCATGGCCAGCGCAGAATGGTTGGACACTTGCGGAACCCCGGGGGTTATCTTTGTTTCCAGTGATGCCCTACAACCACAGCTCCACCGTCTCTTCGGTGACCTCCTCCGGGTGGATCCGAGTGTTGTCCTCAATGCCCGAGTACATCCACATAGGATGATCGCGGGCCTAGAGTGGCTGGACACGTCGACTGAGAAATACTTCCAGCAAGTCCATACCAGTCATGCCGTCTTGTACTAATTGGACTACTCGCTCCATCAGCATGTTCACCTCTGCTCTCTCTGCTGGAGTTACTTTCAAAGAAGTGGGCTGTTGGACTCGCTCCATGGAGAAGGGAGGGAGACCCGTCGACTGACCAGGAGCCAGTTGGTCCTTACAGTAGAACCAGGTCGACTGCCACCCTCTAACTGACTCTGAAGGATCACAGCTGGGAAAGCACTTTTGCTTCTCATCTGAATAACTATACCTCCACACATCTAGATCACATGAGTCGTCTCGTCATTCAGATTAGCTTTTTTCATAGACTGAGAGCGACAAGTGAAGATGTGTTTGAAGAGACCCCAATGCGGTTGACAGCCCAAGAAAGTTTTACACATGGAAACAAATGCAACGAGGTACGTGATGGTGTTGGGGGTAAAGTGATGAAGTTGGGCTCCAAAGAAGTTCAGAAAACCCCGGAAGAAAGGATGGGGGGCAGAGAGAAACCATGGTCAACGTGAGTCACGGGGAGGACGCACTCACCCTCCTGCGGCTGCAGCTCGATCTCGTTGCCAGGAAGCCTCCAAGACTCGTGGGCAATCAAGCCCCTGCACCCAGATCCTCCACATCCTCCAGCTGAATCGTGGAGCGAATCCAGTCGCCCTGGATCTAGCCGAGCGGCAGGCTGGACCTCGAGGAAGATCCCCCCTGACTCGTCTTCTTTCCCTTCAGCTTCCCCGCCGCCGTTGCTGCCGCCTTCTTGGAGCACTCCAGAGCCGCCATCTTGTCCTTCCCCATTGTCGTGGACTGCTCACGAGTGGTGCGGAGGTGTCAAGACCGGCGGAGGACGAGGTGAAGAAACAGAGGAAGGACAAGGAGAATGGGATGCGCTATGCAGACGCACTGGCCGCTGAGCCTTTTATTTGCCCGTTTCTGAGTGGCTGACATGCGGGCCAAAGAAATCCTGTCAAATCCCACAATAGCCGCGCGCTCGGTACGTGGCAAAAAAGGTGGCGTCAAGATCCAAGCGCCCCTGCCTAATCCGTTCCGATTACTGCGACGCTCTCCGTCCCGCGCGCTTCCCCAAATTTTTAATCCCGTGAGATCCGAGAATGGCAGCACAATCAGTCACGCCAAAGATTTCGTTCTACTCCAACACTCGAACCATTCCAGAATGAGTTCACTCGACAAATTCTAAATGGATCAAGGTGACTGGAAATAGAGTTGAAGTTCGAACGTGGTTCGCCAACCCAAGCACGATGCCCCGGAAGCATAAAAATTGGGTCGGAACCATCTCCAACTTCTTCTCCCCTCAGACCTCGATCCATTCGGGGTCTAATGACGATGACATGTACTGGGTAGGGTAATAGGCCTGACCTAGACACCCTTCCCAAGGACACTACCCAAAGATCAACAATATTCAAAGCATAGCAGTTTCCACCGACTGGAATCTCCTCAGAGTGCAACCCACTCGACCAACAATTCCACTCGGATAAACCAATTCTGTTCGACCAGTGTATCACCATTCGACTATACAAGAAACCACTCGGAATCAAGAAGACCTAAAGTCACTCAGGATGGCAACGGTCAGGCGTTCACTCTGTAGTGTTAATGATCATTTATATGTCTTTATTACTGGCGCTACCAGTAACGCCTCACCTTTATGTACATTGAAATCCTTGTAACGTGGGCTGGCTGGGGTCCTGGCGCACTCTATATAAGCCACCCCCCTCCACTGAGACAAGGGTTCGCACCCCTTATAACTTCACGCATAATCTAGTCGACCGCCTCAGGGCACCAAGACATAGGGCTATTACTTCCTCCGAGAAGGGCCTGAACTCGCAAATCTTGCATGCACAACCTCATCGTAGCTAGGATCTTGCCTCCTCCTACGTACCCACCTTTCTACTGTCAGACTTAGAACCACGACACCATCTTCTTAGTTTACTCATCATATATGCCAAGATGCCATGCCCATCTACTATCAATACATATTCCATCTGTCATCATACCATGTTTATCCACTCAAATGTTGTTCATGTGCATCAGACATCAAAAAGGAAGAGAGTGATTGCCGAACCAGAAGGAGCACCAGAAAAGTCCTTGAAAAACGTGGTGGTGCTGGAGAAATCAGATAGCACGCCACTTATATTGGCTCTACAACCAGTGACACAAAACATAGGACCGACTCCAATAGACTTTACCGATACTTCACTGGCCACACCACTAGTCCCACCATAGGACCTGCACTCCAGCAAAAGGTATGCCGATTTCAGTTGCCATAGCACCAGTTGTACCATAAAAAATCCCACTCCAGCAAAAAGTATACCAAGTCCACCGGCCAAAGACCTATCCCAACTGCAGAGACGGACAGTTCCTGCAGATTGGAACCCCATTCTAGTTATTCCCAGTTTAAAAGACAATGCTTTCAATGTTGTTAGCAACTACGTGCATTTATTCCCATCATGGGAAGATTATAGTGAAGACAAACACCATTTTCACATCTTCTTGTCCCACTTACGTGTAAGTGCTATTATTCATGGTGATTATTTTTCTGTTTTCTGCTAATTGAACACATCAATGATTTACATTACATTGTTGTAAGTAGGTGAGGGTCAGTCTGGATAGTCATGACAAGCAAAGCTTGCTTGCGCTTATCAAGGAAGCATTGCAGCAATATCAGTGTTACCTAAGGAAAACACACTTTGATGGCAAGTCTATAAATGAATTTCTGGTGAAGTCTCCTGTGCTAAATTTAGAAGACATTGAATGGAAAAACCTTGTTATGCACTGCTCTTGTTCCCAAGATAAGGTACTGTCTAGGATATCACATGACAATTTGAACTTCTACTTTTCCGCATGTACCCTATGGATCGCTTTTGCAGGAAATCTGCTCGAAGAAGAATTCCAGTTTGAAAAGGAGGACAAGTTATCACAAAAATGGTCCCTGCTGCTTTTCTCTTGTTAGTACCTGTTGTACTATATCACTGTACTTGCATTCATACTTGGTTCATTATGTGACACCATATGCATGATAGCTTCCCTATCAATTATTTGCTCCAAACTATCAGATCTATATTAATGGTTTCATTAATGTAGAATATACTCAGTGCCAATGAAAAAGTATAGCTCTGCATTTTTCTTGTAAGTACCTGTTGTCCTTTATCAGTGTACATATATTGATAGCTAGTTGTTCATGTACCATCACTCTGCAGCTTATTTTCCTTTGCCCTCCATTTTCTACACATCACATCTATATTTACCCTTACCATAAGGTTGGGTGAAACCAATGGTATTAAAGAAGTTTAGCTCTGCATTGCTTTTGGTTGTACCTTTTGCGTATATCGTTGTACTTACATTTGTAGCTACTTGGTTATGTAGCATCACTCTTCATCTTCTCTTAAATATTCTCCCTTTTTTCTTACATTATCACACCTATATTTACTCTTAACAAAATGTAGAATAAAGGCAATGCTTATGAAGAAGATTCTATGCTAAACTTCTTCAATTGCCCCCCCCCCCCATCAGCATTGACTAGGGCTTTATAGAGCCGGTCTTCACAACTAATGTAAGTTTGTCCATCTCAAGCCTTCGAATTTTGTTGTGTATATTTGGTTAGGCATGACTGCAATAGCTATTTATTTTTGGTGTTTGCATCAAATTGCATAATTAAAGTTTATTATGAAGTTCATAAACAAAACTTTGTCCTTCCCAAAATAAGTTTTCAGTTGTACAACCAAGTTCCTTCTTAATACCATGTAAATTAAACTATACAAAGCAAGTGAACTTATTTTTGCATTGCATGTATGCTTCTGTACTTGATTCGTAATCCAGTCGTGTGGTGTAACTACCCACTACAGCACGATGTTATATTCTGCAATGTCTTAACTATGAACAATGTCATATTATTCAACTATTATTTGAACCATCACTTTATTTGCCAATCTTAAATGGGATAAATTGACAACACACTAACCATTGATACTTATGAGTTCTTGATTAGTGATCATGTGTTGTCGTGAAGTTGCCAACTCCTTCACAATGTCATTTCCTACCATGTCTTAACCTGAACAATACCATATTGTGTTAATGCTATTTTAAACTGTGTCTCTTTATTCACAAATAAGAAATGTGATGAATTGTCAACGCTGATACTTATATGTGCAAAACATGTCATCTGTCTGCTTGTTTCTTTTTCAGGGTGAGGAGGATAGAAGCATCAAACAAGTGTAGTCTCATCAGCTTGCTCAGCTGCTTGCGCTGCAACTCCTGAGTAGGGCTAACCTTTCTTGAACTCTATTGAACTGATGTAGGTTTTGTATATTGTTTTGTCGACGTGTTTATTTGCACTGGTGGCGATCTTTGATGCCCAGTGTATGTAATTTGTTGTCTGCTTGTGTTTTATTATCATAGTGGCGAACTTTGATGCCCAGTGGATGTAATATGCTGTAATTTCTTTATTGTATAGTCTAGGTTTTTTCTTATTCACAATCCTGCAGTTATTTTACTATATATATATATATATCCTGTCTCCGCTCCATGAAAAGTAAACGAGCCAAACCGTAAAATTACAGTACATAATCGGGTCGGCATGCAAATAACTATATATGGGCCCCATCATGGGCCCAGTCATCTTGGTATGTTAACTGGCCTAAACGTTAACTGACCCACTAGTAGTTTTGAGCTTTTAATAGGCCGAGTAAACCACCGGCCCTATTTTGTCAAGAAAATTCAATGGGCTTTTAGTAGGCTAAAAAGTAGGTTGGGCCTGAAACGTGTAGAACAACTCACGGGCCGACAGCTGGCCGAAATAGACCCCGACTGCCTTAATACTTGTTATCCTGAGTTACATGTTCAAATCTCCCAGTGGGTGGCTTAGCCGCAAACCTGATTCACCTAAGTTTCTAAAAATCCTACCGAGTGTTGTGCAATCCTCCCACTCGGGGGCATAGCTGCGAACCTGATTTGCCTAAGTTTCTAAAAATCCTACCGAGTGGAGAGCAATCCTTCCACTCGGGGGTTTAGCTGCAGTCCCGTACTCGCCTAAGTTTCTAAAATCCTACCAAGTGGAGAGCAATCCTCCCACTCGGGGGCTTAGCTATAGTCTTGTACTATCCTAAGTTTCTAAAATCCTACCGAGTGGAGAGCATCCTTGCACTCGGAGGCTTAGCTGTAGTCCCGTACTCGCCTAAGTTTCTAAAATCCCACCGAGTGGATAGTAATCCTCCCACTCGGGGGCTTAGCTGGAGTCCCGTACTTGTCTAAGTTCCTAAAATCCTACCAAGTGGAGAGCAATCCTCCCACTTGGGGGCTTAGCTGCAGTCCCGTACTCGCCTAAGTTCCTAAAATCCTACAGAGTGGAGAGCAATCCTCCCACTCATGGGCTTAGCTGCAGTCACGTACTCGCCTAAGTTTCTAAAATCCTACCGAGTGGAGAGCAATCCTCCCACTCGAGGGCGTAGCTGCAGTCACGTACTTGCCTAAGTTTCTAAAATCCTACTGAGTGGAGAGCAATCCTCCCACTCGTGGGCTTAGCTACAGTCACATACTCGCCTAAGTTTCTACAATCCTACCGAGTGGAGAGCAATCCTCCCACTCGTTGGCTTAGCTGCAGTCTCGTACTCACCTAAGTTAAAAACCATCCTGATCCGCAAGGACGACGAAGTGCAGGTCGTGCACAACACCTAGTGCTCTTGTCCATGACCCACTCGATGGAGCTGTGCCACAAGTAAAACGTCCACTCCATCCCGATCTACAAGGACGACGAAGTGTAGGTCATGCACATCACCTAGTGCTCTTGTCCCTAACCCACTCGACGGAGCTGCACCACAACTACAACGTCCGCTCCATCCTGATCCACAAAGATGACGAAGTGTAGGTCGTGCACAACACCTAGTGTTCTTGTCCATGACCCACTTGACGGAGCTGTGCCACAAGTACAACGTCCGCTCCATCTCGATCCGCAAGGACAACGAAGTGCAGGTCGTGCACAACACCAAGTGCCCTTGTCCATGACCCACTCGACAGAGCTGCATCACAAAGTCAGTGACAATTCCGACTGAAGAAACCAAGTTTCACTCGTAGTCAAGAGATTCAAAAGCAGCAAAGGTGAAGACAAACATATTCAAAGAAAAACAAAGTTCAGATAAATCTTGCAGGGTTCCGAACCGAAGATAAAAGTGCTCGGCATCAGGTCCCAAGGAGTTTTAACGGTTACAAAATCACTCGGCATTCCAAGGCAAATTTAATTAAGGCTTAAAGTTTGTTCTCTCCTCTGGAGGAGGACTGGCTGGCTCGACGAACTCGTCCAGGTCAATTCCGTCCGCGCTACGAGTGGCTGCTTGAAGGTCTCCATGAAAGACTGGAACTAGCGATGTTTGGTGTTGGCGACCTTGAGCACTACTAGCTTCTCTTCCTTGGCCTCTTTGAAGTGGACATGAACCAGACACAGAGCCACATCAGCACCACATCGGGTAGAGGACTTCTTCCATGCTTGCACTCGGCCGGGGATCTCATTGAGTCGAGTCATCAGAGACTCGAGGTCATTCTGGAACCTCTCCTTCAGCCAGAGCGCCGTGTCGACTCGGGAAACCGCTACCTTCAGTCGGGCCAGATAATCCACGACGCTGGCAAGACAAGATTCCAGTTGGAGTACGTTCATGGCGGCTTCATCCATAACAAGAGAGTTGATGGGTGCAAGTTCGGTTCGATCCGCCCAGTCTATTCTTCAATGTTTTGACAAAATTCTGCATAGCACAACAAAATAATGAGTCAAAGAGCCATATGAAGAATCAACAACTGTCAAGAGAAACTAGTCAACCATGAAAAAATACCTTCAAGCATGAGGAATAAATTCTTGGCGAGTCCCCCCAGATAAGCCTCCAGCTCATTCCTCTTCCGAGAGAGATCTTTGATCTTATCGTTCAGGACTACCTTGTCCTTCTTCAGACGTGTCAGTTCCTTGTTAGCTTCGGCAAGAGCAGTCTTCAGCTTGGCATTGTCTTCCTCTAACGTCCCGACTGAAGCCAACTTCTTGTCAGCAAGTGCTGTTTTCTCTTGGGCCTCTTTATGTGGCGCTGCAAGATCAAGGACCTTTTGTGCCAGAGCCTGCCTCATTTTCTCTAAAAAATAATAAACAACACTCATTTCAGAAAGAAGAACGGAAAGATGACTCGGGAGATAGTCCAATCTCACAGTCGGCATGTTTTTACCTTCGATGCTAGTTGTTTCATCCTTGAGCTTCTGCAAGATCTGCTTGGCCAAGTCCAGGTCATGATTGAGCTGGATCTACTTCCTCTCGAATTTAGCAAACTGGGATATGAGCTCACCAGATTTCTGAAGATAGTAAATAAGATATATCAGTTTACACAATCAAAGATTATTTGCTCCCGAGCAGATAAAAAGAGTTTTAAGACTATTGCAGAATCAAACATTCAACAGTAGTATCAGGGACTACACCCAGTGGGTGCACTTGGCGTGCCCCCACTGGTTTAAGAGTTCACTCGACGGGATCTATTCGAGATCGAGTGGATTTGTTATCAACAAAGATCTAAGACCCTCACGGAATCAACATTCGACAACGGGCTCGAGGACTACACCCAGTGGGTGCACTTTGCGTGCCCCCACTGATTCGAAAGTTCACCCGACATCGACTCAGGTGAAGAAGATTGTAAAGTAAAAGAATGCACCCAGTGGGTGAAAGGATGCACATGAAGTTTGAAAAGGTTTGAAAATGCTCATCCACAGACATCTTACGAGTAAGAAAGCAGCAGTTCTCAAGTATCAAGTTAGAAGATCAGTCGGAAACCAACTAACCTAGACATGGGCTTGGAGAGATGCACTAGCGTCATAGGCGGCTTGGCGGGTCTCATGCACTATCTCCATCCGCTCCATCATCAGGCATGCTTGGCGTATAGCTTCTTTAGCAGCGCTCACCTAATCCTCCGGGACATGATGGGTGACGAACAGCGGAGACGGTGGAACAGTCGCAGTAACCTGAGGGTCTAAAGTATGGAGTTGAACAGATGAAGCAAGATCTTGGGCAGTCGACGCTAACGGACGTTCAGTCGACACAGGATCGGCAAAAGTGACAGAGGCCCGATTGAGGTCTAAAGTCTGCTGGATCACCGGTTCGGGCACTGATGTAGTCTGAGCTGTCTTGCCGGTTGGCGCCTTCCTACCCGAGCTCCTTCTTGTCCTTCCGATAGGCCTCAGAGGCACACCTTGATCATTGTCTGGAAGTTCAATCACATGTGGTGGCGCTGCGAAAATTTCGACCGTAATATATCAGTCGACCTACAAATCAATTGACAAAGTGGAGGCAAGATGGCAGAGTCACACCTGCTTTGGAGGTGGCCGCATCTTCCATTTCCGCATCATCCGCATTCCTATAAATATCTACAGAAGTCCAAGAAGTAGCAGCATTGCAAGTTCCAGAACTCACTTGGTCAAGCAAGAAAGCGAGTCGACGACTACTTAAGAAGTTCTTGAATAAAAGGAGAAAACAAAACACTTACCCGGAGGCGATGGGAACGCCAATCTTGATCTTAGTCAGGGTCTTCAGAGGCATAGGAGCTGCAATCTTGGGTTGCTTCGGCGCCTTCTCAGTCGGAACGGGGGAGGAAGTTCGAGTGCACTTCGAGGTCTGCGCGATTGCCCAGCTGCGGATGCTCGCGGGGTCATGGGTCTGCTTGGAACGCCTTTCAGTGCGGGGTGGAGAGTCGACCTCCTCGCTGTTGCTCGAGTCCCCACTCTCCTCCTCGTCCTCGTCATTGGATTTCCAGTCACCACTTTCGCCCCCACTCGCCTCTCCCTCCTGGTCCTTCTCTCCATTGGGCATTGAGTACCTATCAGTGTAAATCTGCAAGGCAAAGAATAACATAGACATCAGACAGACAGGAAGATTGTTGCAAATCAGAAAGAAGAAACACTCGACAGTAAAGGATAGACCTTTTCAGGTTCATGGCCAGCGCAGAATGGTTGGACACTTGCGGAACCCTGGGGGTTATCTTTGTTTCCAGTGATGCCCTACAACCACAGTTCCACCGTCTCTTCGGCGACCTCCTCCGGGTGGATCCGAGTGTTGTCCTCAATGCCCGAGTACATCCACATAGGATGATCGCGGGCCTAGAGTGGCTGGACACGTCGACTGAGAAATACTTCCAGCAAGTCCATACCAGTCATGCCGTCTTGTACTAATTGGACTACTCGCTCCATCAGCATGTTCACCTCTGCTCTCTCTGCTGGAGTTACTTTCAAAGAAGTGGGCTGTTGGACTCGCTCCATGGAGAAGGGAGGGAGACCCGTCGACTGACCAGGAGCCAGTTGGTCCTTACAGTAGAACCAGGTCGACTGCCACCCTCTAACTGACTCTGATGGATCACAGCTGGAAAAGCACTTTTGCTTCTCATCTGAATAACTATACCTCCACACATCTAGATCACATGAGTCATCTCGTCATTCAGATTAGCTTTTTTCATAGACTGAGAGCGACAAGTGAAGATGTGTTTGAAGAGACCCCAATGCGGTTGACAGCCCAAGAAATTTTTACACATGGAAACAAACGCAACGAGGTACGTGATGGTGTTGGGGGTAAAGTGATGAAGTTGGGCTCCAAAGAAGTTCTGAAAACCCCGGAAGAAAGGATGGGGGGCAGAGAGAAACCATGGTCAACGTGAGTCACGGGGAGGACGCACTCACCCTCCTGCGGCTGCAGCTCGATCTCGTTGCCAGGAAGCCTCCAAGACTCGTGGGCAATCAAGCCCCTGCGCCCAGATCCTCCACATCCTCCAGCTGAATCGTGGAGCGAATCCAGTCTCCCTGGATCTAGCCGAGCGGCAGGCTGGACCTCGAGGAAGATCCCCCCTGACTCGTCTTCTTTCCCTTCGGCTTCCCCGCCGCCGTCGCTGCCGCCTTCTTGGCTCACTCTAGAGCCGCCATCTTGTCCTTCCCCATTGCCGCGGACTGCTCACGAATGGTGCGGAGGTGTCGAGACCGGCGGAGGACGAGGTGAAGAAACAGAGGAAGGACAAGGAGAATGGGATGCGCTATGCAGACGCACTGGCCGCTGAGCCTTTTATTTGCCCGTTTCTGAGTGGCTGACATGCGGGCCCTAGAAATCCTGTCAAATCCCACAATATCCGCGCGCTCGGTACGTGGCAAAAAAGGTGGCATCGAGATCCAGGAGCCCCTGCCTAATCCGTTCCAATTACTGCGACGCTCTCCGTCCCGCGCGCTTCCCCAAATTTTTAATCCCGTGAGATCCGAGAATGGCAGCACAATCAGTCACGCCAAAGATTTCGTTCTACTCCAACACTCGAACCATTCCAGAATGAGTTCACTCGACAAATTCTGAATGGATCAAGGTGACTGGAAATAGAGTTGAAGTTCGAACGTGGTTCGCCAACCCAAGCACGATGCCCCGGAAGCATAAAAATTGGGTCGGAACTATCTCCAACTTCTTCTCCCCTCAGACCTCGATCCATTCGGGGTCTAATGACGATGACATGTACTGGGTAGGGTAATAGGCCTGACCTAGACACCCTTCCCAAGGACACTACCCAAAGATCAACAATATTCAAAGCATAGCAGTTTCCACCGACTGGAATCTCCTCAGAGTGCAACCCACTCGACCAACAATTCCACTCGGATAAACCAATTCTGTTCGACCAGTGTATCACCATTCGACTATACAAGAAACCACTCGGAATCAAGAAGACCTAAAGTCACTCAGGATGGCAACGGTCAGGCGTTCACTCTGTATTGTTAATGATCATTTATATGTCTTTATTACTGGCGTTACCAGTAATGCCTCACCTTTATGTACATTGAAATCCTTGTAACGTGGGCTGGCTGGGGTCCTGGCGCACTCTATATAAGCCACCCCCCTCCACTGAGACAAGGGTTTTCACCCCTTATAACTTCACACATAATCTAGTCGACCGCCTCAGGGCACCAAGACGTAGGGCTATTACTTCCTCCGAGAAGGGCCCGAACTCGCAAATCTTGCGTGCACAACCTCATCGTAGCTAGGATCTTGCCTCCTACGTACCCACCTTTCTACTGTCAGACTTAGAACCACGACACCATCTTCTTAGTTTACTCATCATATATGTCAATATGCCATGCCCATCTACTATCAATACATATTGCATCTGTAATCATACCATGTTTATCCACTCAAATGTTGTTCATGTGCATCAGACATCAAAAAGGAAGAGAGTGATTGCCGAACCAGAAGGAGCACCAGAAAAGTCCTTGAAAAATGTGGTGGTGCTGGAGAAATCAGATAGCACGCCACTTATATTGGCTCTACAACCAGTGACACAAAACGTAGGACCGACTCCAATAGACTTTACCGATACTGCACTCCAGCAAAAGGTATGCTGATTTCAGTTGCCATAGCACCAGCTGTACCATAAAAAATCCCACTCCAGCAAAAATTATACCAAGTCCATCGGACAAAGACCTATCCCAACTGCAGAGACGGACAATTCCTGCAGATTGGAACCCCATTCTAGTTATTCCCAGTTTAAAAGACAATGCTTTCAATGTTGTTAGCAACTACGTGCATATATTCCCATCATGGGAAGATTATAGTGAAGACAAACACCATTTTCACATCTTCTTGTCCCACTTACGTGTAAGTGCTATTATTCATGGTGATTATTTTTCTGTTTTCTGCTAATTGAACACATCAATGATTTACATTACATTGTTGTAAGTAGGTGAGGGTCAGTCTGGATAGTCATGACAAACGAAGCATGCTTGCGCTTATCAAGGAAGCATTGCAGCAATATCAGTGTTACCTAAGGAAAACACACTTTGATGGCAAGTCTATAAATGAATTTCTGGTGAAGTCTCCTGTGCTAAATTTACAAGACATTGAATGGAAAAACCTTGTTATGCACTGCTCTTGTTCCCAAGATAAGGTACTGTCTAGGATATCACATGACAATTTGAACTTCTACTTTTCCGCATGTACCCTATGAATCGCTTTTGCAGGAAATCTGCTCAAAGAAGAATCCCAGTTTGAAAAGGAGGACAAGTTATCACAAAACTGCTCCCTGCTGCTTTTCTCTTGTTAGTACCTGTTGTACTATATCACTGTACTTGCATTCATACTTGGTTCATTATGTGACACCAGTATGCATGATAGCTTCCCTATCAATTATTTGCTCCAAACTATCAGATCTATATTAATGGTTTCATTAATGTAGAATATACTCAGTGCCAATGAAAAAGTATAGCTCTGCATTTTTCTTGTAAGTACCTGTTGTCCTTTATCAGTGTACATATATTGATAGCTAGTTGTTCATGTACCATCACTCTGCAGCTTATTTTCCTTTTCCCTCCATTTTCTACACATCACATCTATATTTACCCTTACCATAAGGTTGGGTAAAACCAATGGTATTAAAGAAGTTTAGCTCTACATTGCTCTTGGTTGTACCTTTTGCGTATATCATTGTACTTACATTTGTAGCTACTTGGTTATGTAGCATCACTCTTCATCTTCTCTGAAATATTCTCCCTTTTTCTTACATTATCACACCTATATTTACTCTTAACAAAATGTAGAATAAAGGCAATGCTTATGAAGAAGATTCTATGCTAAACTTCTTGAATTGCCCCCCCCCCCATCAGCATTGACTAGGGCTTTATAGAGCCGGTCTTCACCACTAATGTAAGTTTGTCCATCTCAAGCCTTCGAATTTTGTTGTGTATATTTGGTTAGGCATGACTGCAATAGCTATTTATATTTGGTGTTTGCATCAAATTGCATAATTAAAGTTTATTATGAAGTTCATAAACAAAACTTTGTCCTTCCCAAATTAAGTTTTCAGTTGTACAACCAAGTTCCTTCTTAATACCATGTAAATTAAACTATACAAAGCAAGTGAACTTATTTTTGCATTGCATGTATGCTTCTGTTCTTGATTCATATCCAGTCGTGTGGTGTAACTACCCACTACAGCACGATGTTATATTCTGCAATGTCTTAACTATGAACAATGTCATATTATTCAACTATTATTTGAACCATCACTTTATTTGCCAATCTGAAATGGGATAAATTGACAACACACTAACCATTGATACTTATGAGTTCCTGATTAGTAATCCTGTGTTGTCGTGAAGTTGCCAACTCCTTCACAATGTCATTTCCTACCATGTCTTAGCCTGAACAATACCATATTGTGTTAATGCTATTTTAAACTGTGTCTCTTTATTCACAAATAAGAAATGTGGTGAATTGTCAACACTGATACTTATATGTGCAAAACATGTCATCTGTCTGCTTGTTTCTTTTTCAGGGTGAGGAGGATATAAGCGTCAAACAAGTGTAGTCTCATCAGCTTGCTCAGCTGCTTGCGCTACAACTCCTGAGTAGGGCTAACCTTTCTTGAACTCTATTGAACTGATGTCGGTTTTGTATATTGTTTTGTCGACGTGTTTATTTGCACTGGTGGCGATCTTTGATGCCCAGTGTATGTAATTTGTTGTCTGCTTGTGTTTTATTATCATAGTGGCGAACTTTGATGCCTAGTGGATGTAATATGCTGTAATTTCTTTATCGTATAGTCTAGGTTTTTTCTTATTCACAATCCTGCAGTTATTTTACTATATATATATATATATATATATATATATATATATATATATCCTGTCTCCGCTCCATGAAAAGTAAACGAGCCAAACCGTAAAATTACAGTACATAATCGGGTCGGCATGCAAATAACTATATATGGGCCCCATCATGGGCTCAGTCATCTTGGTATGTTAACTGGCCTAAATGTTAACTGACCCACTAGTAGTTTTGAGCTTTTAATAGGCCGAGTAAACCGCCGGCCCTATTTTGTCAAGAAAATTCAATGGGCTTTTAGTAGGCTAAAAAGTAGGTTGGGCCTGAAACGTTTAGAACAACTCATGGGCCGATAGCTTGCCGAAATAGACCCCGGCCCATGATTGTGCCAATCACATCACGGGCCGTTAACATGCCAAAATTTTCTCGGTCCTTGTTTGGCCCAATCATATTATCGGCTGTGAGTAGGCCGGTTGCAAAGTGGGCCATAATTAGGCCCAACCACATGATGGGCTTTTAACCGGCCGAAATAAATATAGGGCCAAAATGTTAAACGGGACTTTAACAAGCCGAAACAAATATCAGGCCATACTACTAAATTGGCCTTTAGCAAAAAGAAATCCTAACTGGGCCTCAAGTGGGCCCAAAAGAACACCGTCTAGTTGATGGGCCGAATCTGATATGGGCCATAGTTTAGCCCAAAGAATGAAAGGCTCTTAAAGGGATGGATCTGATATGGGTCATAATATGACCCAAAACATGGTACGCTATTAAAAGGCCAGATCTCATATGGGCCCTTATTAGGCCCAGAATGTGGCAGGCTGTTAATGGCCCAGATCAAATATGGGTTGGCATTTGGCCCAAAACAAGTTAGCCTGTTAACGGACCAGCCCACGAGTGTCTTTAAAATCTTGTGTGCCTTTAGCAGGGCCGACCCATTATTGTCTGCAAAATCTTGTGGGCCTTTAGCTAGGCCAGCCCATTATGGTCTGCAAAATCTTATGGGCCTTTAGCTGGGCCAGCCCATTTAATCTTTATGTGCCACTTTTGGGTCGGTCCACGTGTCAACATATCATAGGCGCATCTCGCCCATTGTAGGAGTGACATCTATGTCATAGCGGAGCTGACACGTGGTACCGTCGGCCAATTAGAATTTTACACGTGAAAAATCACCATTGGTCGTGGCTATTAGCAGGTTATCATATCCAAAACCGGACCCGATAGCTTAACAGCAACCTGTTACAGTGGATGCCACGTGTCGATTACCCTTGACGAAAGCACTTCCATGAAACGGCATTTATCGTCACGGAAAAGGACACTTCCGTGATGATAATATTCATATTGTCATGGAACACTTCTATGACAGCACAGGTATGACTATCTTGATTCTGTCATAAAATTGTCATGGATGTACATGCATGATAGAAAACGTGACCTACTGTGACAAACACGTATCATCACGGAAGTGTATTTTTTGTAGTGTCGCCACCTGGTGGGTCCCCTCTGGTAGTTTCTTCGCCCAATAATTCTTATATATTCCAAAATAATTCTCCATAATTTTTTAGGACTTTTGGAGTTGTACAGAATAGGTCTCTGAGATTTGCTCCTTTTCGTTCCAGGATTCCAGTTGTCGGAATTCGCCCTCTTCATGTAAATCTTGTAAAATAAGAGAGAAAAGGCCTAAGTATTGTACCGTAATGTATAATAACAACCCATACTGCAATAAATATCAACATAAAAGCATGACGCAAAATGGACGTATCAACTCCCCCAAGCTTAGACATCGCTTGTCCTCAAGCAAACGTCGAAATTGATAATCATGACCACATGTTTAGAGATAGAGGTGTCGATAAAATAAAATACGGACATGAGGGCATCATGATCATCTTTAGAACAGCAACATATATTGTCATATAACTTCTTATACTAAACTAACAATTCATTGACAAGGTAAATTATGAATCAAAAACTTTATTGAAAACCAACAAACTATGATCTTGGTCATTGGCACAATTGTAATTTATCATAACATCGGAAAGAGCCAATGTAAGAGTTTTTTATAGCAAGCCTACATACTCAACCATATTTTAGTCTTT
The DNA here is from genome assembly GCF_018294505.1 of Triticum aestivum. Classification (NCBI taxonomy): domain Eukaryota; kingdom Viridiplantae; phylum Streptophyta; class Magnoliopsida; order Poales; family Poaceae; genus Triticum; species Triticum aestivum. The sequence continues at coordinate 277,903,018 of NC_057809.1, read as the reverse complement.
CATAATTGCTAACACTCACGCGATACTTATGAAATCAAAGTCTCATTCGTACATAGAGAAAGATAGGGGCTTATAGTTTTGCCTCCCAACCTTTTACATCAAGGGTAATGTCAACAATAATACTTTATGATAACCTACATCCAAGTGGATATATATATATATATCTGGATCTTTCCCCAACACATAGTGCTTGCCAAAAAGAAAAGGTATAAAAAGGAAAGGTGAAGATCACCATGACTCTTATATGAAGGTAGAAGGTAAAAGTAAAAGATGTGCCCTTCGCAGAGGGAAGCAGAGGTTGTCATGCACTTTTATGGTTGGATGCTAAAAATCTTCATGCAAAAGAACGTCACTTTATATTGTCGCTTGTGATAAAGAACTTTATTATGTAGTCCATCGCTTTTATTTCTTCCACATCACAAGTTCATATAAAGCTTATTTTACTCACATTAAAAGATCATACATATTTAGAGAGCAACTTTTATTGCTTGCACAGATGACAACTTACTTAAAGGATCTTACTCAATCCATAGGTAGGTACAGTGGACTCTCATGGCAAAACTGGGTTAAGGGATTTTGGATGCACAAGTAGTATCTCTACTTAGTGCAGAAGATTTTCTTAGCATAGGATGGGAAGCAAGCTCAACGCTACCTCTTGAGCACTCTGTTGGTTTTCCCTTGAAGAGGAAAGGGTGATGCAGCAAAGTGGCGTAAGTATTTCCCTTAGTTTTTGAGAACCAAGGTATCAATCCATTAAGAGACTACACGCAAGTCCCTCATACCTGCACAAACAAATAAGAACCTCGCAACCAATGCGATAAAGGGGTTGTCAATCCCTTCACGGTGACTTACGAGAGTGAGATCTGATAGAGATAATAAGATAAATATTTTTGGTATTTTTATGATTTAGATAGGAAAATAAAGATTGCAAAGTAAAATATATTGGAAACTTATATGATAAAAGATAGACCCGGGGGCCATGGGTTTCACTAGTGGCTTCTCTCAAGATAGCATAATTATTACGGTGGGTGAAAAAATTACTGTCAAGCAACTGATAGAAAAGTGCATAATTATGAGAATATCTAGGCATGATCATGTATATAGGCATCACGTCCGCAACATGTAGAGGGATAAACTCAAGCAATATGATATAAACCCCATCTTTTTATCCTCGATGGCAACAATACAATATGTGCCTTGCTACCCCTGCTGTCAATGGGAAAGGACACAACAAGATTGAACCCAAATCTAAGCACTTCTCCCATTGCAAGAAAGATCAATCTAGTAGGCCAAACCAAACTGATAATTCGAAGAGACTTGCAAAGATAACCAATCATACATAAAATATTTCAAAGAAGAATCAAATATTGTTCACAGATAAACTTGATCATAAACCCACAATTCATCAGATCTCGACAAACACACCGCAAAAAGAGTTACAGCAAATAGATCTTCAAGAAGATCGATGAGAACTTTGTATTGAGATGCAAAGAGAGAGAAGAAGCTATCTAGCGAATAACTATGGACCCAAAGGTCTATGGTAAACTACTCACACATCATCAGAGAGGCTATGGTGTTGATGTAGAAGCCCTCTGTTCCCCCTTCGGCGAAGCTCCAAAAAAAGCCCCAAGATGGGATCTCTTGGGTACAGAAGGTTGTGGCGGTGGAAATAGGGTTTCGTGGTGCTCCTGGATGTTTTTGGCGTATATGAATATATATAGGAGGAAGAAATAGGTTGGTGGAGCTGCTAGGGGCCCATGAGGGTGGGGGCGTGCCCAGGGGGCAGGCGCGCCTCCCTGCCTCGTGGCCACCTCGTTTCTTTCTTGACGTCTACTCCAAGTCCCCTGGATCACGTTTGTTCCAAAAATAACTCCCCCAAGGGTTTAATTCCGTTTGATATTCCTTTTGTGCGAAACACTGAAATAGGCCAAAAAACTGCAATTTGCAATGGGCCTTGGGTTAGTAGGTTAGTCCCAAAAATAATATAAAAGTGTATAAATAAGCCCATTAAACATCCAAAACAGATAATATAATACCATGGAACAATCAACAATTATAGATACGTTTGAGACGTATCAAGCATCCCCAAGCTTAATTCCTGCTCGTCCTCGAGTAGGTAAATGAAAAAACAGAATTTTTGATTTGGAATGCTACCTAGCATAATTCTCAATGTAATTTTCTTTATTGTGTCACAAATGTTCAGATCCGAAAGATTCAAGACAAAAGTTTAATATTGACATAAAAATAATAATACTTCAAGCATACTAACTAAGCAATCATGTCTTCTCAAAATAACATGGCAAAAGAAAGTTCATCCCTACAAAATCATATAGTTTGGTCATGCTCCATTTTCGTCACATAAGAATGCTCTCATCATGCACAACCCCGATGAAAAGCCAAGCAATTGTTTCATACTTTAGTAATCTCAAACTTTTTTCAACTTTTACACAATACATGAGCGTGAGCCATGGATATAGCACTATGAGTGGAATAGAATATAATGATGGGGTTTAGGTGGAGAAGACAAAAGGGAGAAAGTCTCACATTGACGCGGCTAATCAACGGGCTAGGGAGATGCCCATCAATTGATGTCAATCCAAGGAGTAGGGATTGCCATGCAACGGATGCACTAGAGCTATAAATGTATGAAAACTCAACAAAAGAAACTAAGTGGTTGTGCATCCAACTTGCTTGCTCACGAAGACCTAGGCATTTGAGGAAGCCCATTGTTCGAATATACAAGCCAATTTCTATAATGAAAAATTCTCACTAGTATATGAAAGTGACAAACAAGAGACTCTCTATCATAAAGATCATGGTGCTACTTTGAAGCACAAGTGTGGAAAAAAGGATAGTAGCATTCCCCCGTTTTATTTCTTTTCTTTTTTTTGGACTTTCTTTTTTTGGCCTTTCTCTCTCTTTTTTATTTGGGACAATGCTCTATTAATGATGATCGTCACACTTCTATTTATTTACAACTCAATGATTACAACTCGATACTAGAATAAAATATGACTCTATATGAATGCCTCTGGCGGTGTACCGGGAAGGGTAATGAATCAAGAGTGACATGTATGATAAATTATGCATGGTGGATTTGCCACAAATACGATGTCAACTACATGATGACGCAAGGAAATATGAAAATGATGAAGCATGTCATAAATGAAACGGTGGAAAGTTGCATGGCAATATATCTTGGAATGGCTATGGAAATGCCATAATAGATAGGTATGGTGGCTGCTTTGAGGAAGATATAAGGAGTTCTATGTGTGATAGAGTGTATCGGCGAAGTTTGCACCAACTCTTAAGGTGAGAAAGGGCAATGCATGGTACCGAAGAGGCTAGCAATGATGGAAAGGTGAGAGTGCGTATAATCCATGGACTCAACATTAGTCATAAAGAACTCACATACTTATTGCAAAAATCTACAAGTCATCAAAAACCTAGCATTACGCACATGCTCCTAGGGGGGTAGATTGGTAGGAAAAGACCATCGCTCGTCCCCGACCACCACTCATAAGGAAGACAATCAAGGAACACCCCATGTTTCAAATTTGTTACACAACGGTTACCATACATGCATGCTACGGGACTTGCAATCTTCAACACAAGTATATATCAAATTCACAACTACCCAACTAGCACACTCTAATATCACCATCTTTATATCTCAAAATAATTGTCAAGTATCCAACTTCTCATAGTATTCAATGCACTTTTTATGATAGTTTTTATTATACCCATCTTGGAGGCCTATCATATTAGGACTAATTTCATAACCAAAGAAAATTACCATGCTGTTCTAAAGGACTCTCAAAATAATATAAGTGAAGCATTAGATATCAAAAATTTCTATAAAGTAAAACCACCACCGTGCTCTAAAAGATATAAGTGAAGCACTAGAGCAAAATTATCTAGCTCAAAAAGATATAAGTGAAGCACATAGAGTATTCTAATAAATTACAATTCATGTGTGTCTCTACCAAAAGGTGTGTGCAGCAAGGATTATTGTGGTAAACTAAAAAGCAAAGACTCAAATCATACAAGATGCTCCAAGCAAAACACATATCATGTGGTGACTAAAAATATAGCCTCAAGTGAAGTTACCGATGGAAGAAGACGAGAGAGGGGATGCCTTCTGGGGCATCCCAAAGCTTAGGCTTTTGGTTCTCCTTGAATTTTACCTTGGGGTGCCTTGGGCATCCCCAAGCTAGGCTCTTACCAGTCCTTATTCCAAAATCCATCAAATCTTTACCAAAAACTTGAAAACTTCACAACACAAAACTGAAAAGAAAATCTCATGAGCTCCATTAGTTTAAGAAAACAAACCACCACATAAGGTACTGAAATAAACTCATTCTTTACTTGTATTGGTGTTAAACCTACTATATTCCAACTTCTCTATGGTTCATACCCTCTGATACTAGCCATAGATGCATCAAAATAAGCAAACAACACACGAAAAACAGAATCTGTCAAAAACAGAACAGTCTGTAGTAATTTGTAGGTTTCGCATACTTCTGTAACCCCAAAAATTCTGAAATACATTTTGGGCGTGAGAAATTTTTATTTTAATTATCTGCAAAAAGAATCAACCTAATCGCACTCTCCAGTAAAAAATGGCAGCAAATCTCATGAGCGCTAAATTTTCTGTTTTTTACAGCAAGATTGCTAAAACTTCCCTCAAGTCTTCCCAAAGGTTCTACTTGGCACAAACACTAATTAAAAGCATAAAACCACATCTAAAAAGATGCTAGATGAATTATTTATTACTAAACATAAGAAAAAAGCAAGAAAGAAAAAATAAAATTAGGTTGCCTCCCAACAAGCGCTATCGTTTAACGCCCCTAGCTAGGCATTGATAATTTCAATGATGCTCACATGAAAGACAAGTATTGAATTACAAAGAGAGCATATTGAAACACGTGACAAACGCATCTAAGTATAACATACTTCCTATGCATAGGCGTTTTATAAACAAACAAATTATCTATAACACCCTCGATGCGACTATATCTCCCACATGTCGAGGCACGACTTAGAGGCATAATCGCATTGAAGGCATATGTCGCAAGTTAGGCAATCTTCACAACATCCCATGTAATATATATATATATAATAAAAGGGGAGATAACATAGTTGGCTTACACTCGCCACGTACATCAAATACATAAATAACATTACATCATCCAAACACTCACGGCCCGACTTGTGGAGCGTGTCAAACGAAGTCCAAATGGTACGAAACTTTACAGGCGGTCTACTGGTAGTAAACCAAGGCCGCTTGGCAAGTCTCGGTCCAATCCAGAAATGTTTAATACCCACACATTAAAGAAAGGTAGAAATGACCACCGAAGGAGAACGAAGCGCCGGAATGCAAAACGGACAACGGGGAAAATGCTCGAATGCATGAGATGAACATGTATGCCAATGCAATGCACATGATGACATGATATGAGATGCATGACAACGATAACAACACACGGAGACAAAAACGCGAACCTGAGAAAATAAAATAACTTAACGCCGGAAATGGCGAGAGTTGGAGTACATATTGGGTAAGTTACATCCGGGGTGTTACAACACTCCACCACTACGAAAGGATCTCGTCCCGAGATCTAGGACTGAAAGAACGCCGGGTACTCAGAACGGAGGTGATCCTCGCGTTCCCATGTAGATTCACGGTCGGAATGGTGTGACCACTTGACTTTGAGGAATTTGATTGACTTGTTGCGAGTCTTGCGTTCAGTCTCTTCAAGAATAGCAACTGGGTGCTCACGATAGGAGAGATCTTCCTGGAGCTCAATGTCCTCGAAGTTGACGGTGCGGTCAGGAGTCTTGAAGCACTTTCAGAGCCGAGAGACATGGAACACATTATGAACATTTGCAAAGTTTGAAGGAAGCTCGAGTCGATAGGCGAGATCGCCTCTCTTGCTGACAATCTTGAAAGGTCCCACGTATCTGGGGGCAAGCTTCCCCTTGATACCGAAGCGACGAGTACCTTTCATAGGAGAGACGCGGAGGTAAACATGATCTCCGATCTCGAAAGCCAAATCACGGTGCTTACTGTCATAGTAGCTCTTCTGGCGGGATTGGGCTGCTTTGAGGTTATCTCGAATGACTTTGCACATTTCCTCATTCCTCTGTGATTAAGTCATTACCCAGCAGCTGACGTTCACCGGTTTCCGACCAGTTGAGAGGGGTACGACACTTCCTGCCATACAGAATTTCAAATGGGGCCTTGCCCGAACTTGCTTGAAAACTGTTGTTGTAGGAGAATTCAGCATAAGCAAGACAATCCTCCCACTTCATGCCGAAGGAGATCACACAAGCCCTGAGCATATCTTCAAGAATCTGGTTGACACGCTCGACTTGACCGCTAGTTTGAGGATGGAAAGCTGTGCTGAAGCGGATGTTGGTGCCCATGGCCTTCTGAAAAGAATCCCAAAACTTGGAGGTAAAGATGCTGCCACGGTCTGAAGAGATCACTTGTGGAATACCGTGCAGAGAGACAATTCAAGAGGTATAGAGTTCCGCCAATTGAGCTGCAGTGATTGACTCTTTGATAGGCAGAAAGTGAGCCACTTTGGTGAGTTTGTCGATGACAACGAATATAGCATCATTGCCATGCCTGGACTTTGGAAACCCAGTCACGAAGTCCATTTCGATGTGGTCAAACTTCCATTCTAGAATGGCAAGAGGTTGGAGGAGACCAGCTGGTCTTTGGTGTTCTTCCTTCACTCTTCTGCGGACATCACATTCATTCACGAATTGAGCAATCTCGCGCTTCATTCGAGTCCACCAATAAGTCTGATTGAGGTCCTGATACATCTTCGTGCTCCCAGGGTGGATGGAGAGGAGAGAATTGTGAGCCTCGTTCATGATCACTTTACGGAGTTTACCTTTGGGTACAACAATACGGTCCTCGAAGAAGAGAGTATCCTTGTCATCAAGGCGGTAGCACTTGTACTTGGGTTGACTCTTGGCAATCCCAATCTTCACCTTTTTCACCATAGCATCAAGAAGCTGGGCTTGGCGAATCTGGTCTTCCAAGGTAGGAGAGACTTGAAGGTTGGCGAGGAAACCTTGAGGAACAACTTGCAGATTATGTTTGCGGAAAGCTTCACAAAGCTCGGGTTGGTAAGGCTTAAGAATCAGGCTGTTGCAATAAGCTTTCCTACTCAATGTGTCAGCAATCACATTGGCCTTGCCTGGAGTATACTCGATACTCGAATTATACTCTTGAATCATTTCGACCCATCGAGTTTGCCTGAGGTTGAGATTAGGATGAGTGAAGATGTACTTGAGACTCTTGTGGTCAGTGAAAATGTCCACTTTTCTTCCCAATAAGAGATGTCTCCAAGTCAAAAGAGCATGCACAACTGCCGCCAATTCGAGATCATGAGTGTGGTAGTTCTTCTCATTGGGCTTCAATTGGCAAGAGGTATAAGCAACAACTTTTTCCTCTTGCATCAACACTGCGCCAAGACCTTGGAGAGAGGCATCACAAAAGACCTCGTACGGCTTGGATTCATCAGGCGGAGTGAGAACTGGAGCAGTGATCAATTTCTCTTTCAAAGTGTTGAAAGCAATGTCACACTCCGGAGACCAAACGTACTTGACGTGCTTCTGGAGAAGATTTGAGACAGGCTTCGCGATCTTGGAAAAGTTTTCAACGAATCTTCGGCAATAACTTGCGAGATCGAGGAAGCTACGGAGTTGCTTCACGTTCTGAGGAGGTTCCCAATTCACAATTGCCGACACCTTCTCAGGATTCACGGCAATGCCCTTGGCAGAGATGATATGACCAAGATAAAGAACCTCATCGAGCCAAAATTCGCACTTAGAGAACTTGGCATAGAACTTGTGTTCCCTCAGCTTGTCGAGTACCAAGCGCAAGTGCTTGGCATGATCTTCCTTGTTCTTCGAGAAAACCAGAATGTCGTCGAGATACACCAAAACGAAGTCATTGGTGTAGGCATTGAAGATGAAGTTCATCATGCGAGAGAAAGTTGGAGGAGCGTTGACGAGGCCAAAAGACATGACAGTGTATTCATATGAACCATAGCTTGTCCTGAAAGCCGTCTTGGGAATATCTTGCTCACGGATTCGAATCTGATGATAACCCATATGGAGATCAAGCTTGGAGAATACTTGGTCACCTTTGAGTTGTTCGAACAGCTCATTGATGTTGGGAAGTGGGTATTTGTTCTTGATGGTCTTCTTGTTCAATGGACGGTAATCAACACAAAGTCGGTCCGTTCCATCCTTCTTCTTCACAAAAAGAACACCACAACCCCACGGAGAAGAACTAGGCCGGATGAGACCCATTCTTTCTTGAATATCGAGTTGCTTCTTCAGCTCCTTCAACTCTTCAGGTTCGAGCTTGTAAGGACGCTTACACACAGGTTCTGTGCCAGGCTCAAGATCAATGACGAATTCAACTGGCCGGTGCGGAGGCATTCCTAGAAGCTCTTCTGGAAAGACGTCTTGATATTCGCAAATGACTGGAATTTGCGAGATAGCATCGAGTTCACCCTTCTCATTGAGAGAAAACAGACGGATAGTATCATCACGAGCGGCAAAGACAATTACATCCTCAGACGAATGAGTCAATTGAATCTGCCTGGCTGCACAGTCAAGATGTGCCTTGTGCTTAGAAAGCCAATCCATCCCGAGAATAAGATCAATATCCGAGTTGCCAAGAACCATAGGAGAAGAAAGGAACTTGTAGTCACCCAAGGTGATAGTAACGTCTGGAGCCATCATTTTAGTGTTCATGAACAAACCCGGAGAAGAAACCGCTATCGGCTTAGGCAAATCAATAGTATGCACATCATGCATGGATGCAAAAGGCTTCAATAAAAATGATAAAGATGCACCAATGTCAAAAAGAACTCTTGCGGGAATGTCATTAACAGGAAGGTTACCCATGATCACATCTGGTGAGTCCTCTACCTGAGCTGCATTCAGCAAGTTCACCTTGGCGTACTTGGTGTTACGCTTGACCATAGTTGTACTTGTCGATCTGACAGGAGGAGGAGGAGGGAGACGCCTCTGATTGAGACACTTGTTGGCATAGTGACCCTTCTGTTGGCACTTGTTGCACGTGACCTCTGAAAGCGAACGGTGATACGGAGCACTCGATCTTGGAGCTTGAGACAAAGTCTTGTTCTGAAAGCCAGGGTTGGGTGGGTGGGAAGATCCACTGCCACCTTTGCTCTTCTACTGATACGGCTGACGGAACGGAGGAGGAGGAAGCCAATACTTCTGCTGCTTGGCCACTTGAGTAGAGGAAGAAGGAGTAGCATCTCTAACTCGCTTCTTGGAAGCATCACACCTCAGTTGAGCGGCCTCTTGCTTCAATGCCATGTTGTACAACTCATCGTACCTCAAGGGCTCAAAGAGAACAAGAGCTAGCTGAATTTCTTTTCTGAGACCACCCCTGAACTGGTATATGATGCTCTTCTCATCAGGAACGTCCTGCTTGGCAAAGCGGGTGAGCTTCTGAAACAACTTTTTGTAGTCATAGACAGACAAAGAGCCTTCCTTGAGGTTGCGGAATTCCTCACGCTTGCTTTCAACCATGCTCCGAGGGATATGGTGAGCTCCGAAATCTTGACGGAATTCATCCCAAGTGATCACACGTCCACCTCTGGAATCCTTGTACTGCTGGAACCATTCTGCAGCTTGATCTTTGAGTTGGAAGGAAGCGAACTTGACGAAGTCCTCAGGCCTGACGTTACTGCACTCGAAATGCTTGCACAGATCCACAAGCCAATCGTCAGCATCGGTTGCCTCAACACAATTGCTGAAAGTCTTTGGCCCGTTAGCAAGGAACTGGTTGAGTGTAGCAAAGTGATTCTGATTGTTGCCTTGGTTCCCTTGGTTGCCTTGATTGCGCTCTTGAAGAATTTGCATGATCAACTGTGTGTTTGAATTGGTTGCGGCCATCACAGCTTGCCATGCCTCCGGAGGAGGTGGAGGTGGTGGCGGATCCTGATTCTGGTTCTGATTGGTGCTCTTAGCAGGAGCCATCCTGAAGAGGTTGACCACCGTTAGCACATAGACAGGTAAAATGAAGCTGAATCGAACGGAATGAAAATTGCAACATATAGTCTTCACATCCGAACAAAATGAACGAATGCATTCCTCTTGAAATGGTCACATATCCATAAATTGAGAAGGCATGTAGAATTTAGGTAGAGAAATAAATCAACAAGGTACGGATCAAGAATGAATACTCGGTAAGAAATCCCAATCTCAAACCAAATATCCGTGGAAGAAGAAACTAGAGCTACAAGAATTCCCACCTATGAAACTCCCGAACCTTTCCGGTTATGCAATCAGGTGTTGGGGATATAGGGGAAGCATAATATCTCACCCAAATCTAGCAAATCCTACATCCAGCTGTATCCATCCTTCAACACATAACCGAGAAAAACTTCAGAAACCATCTACCTCAACCTTCGAAAGAATCCGTTATACAAGTTATGGCGATACACCCGAACTCCCGCCCCAGTACTGGGTGGCGTCGACGTTATCTCACCAACAAACTGCATAAAAGAGATTTTCAATGTCGGCGTACTAAACTCAGGTATTCCAGAACTGCAACGATAAAATTATGACGACAACACCTCAGAGCTCAACTCCCTGGGACACTTCCACAAAACCCCTGACAGGAGGCACCAACACAATGTTCTCGTCATAAAACCATCGGAACGATTCCAAGATACCCGCGTGATCCTAAATATTTTTTAGTGAAATTTGAGAAGAGAAGAGTAAAAAATCTACGTCAGGATGCCTTACCAGAGCGATGAGGAGACTGGGAAGTAAAAAGAATTCCTAAACTCTTCGATATATAATTCCTAAATGACTCAAAACATTTTTCTAGACACAACTCGGCTGCTAAAAACGATCAAGCAATGGGGCTCCTAAGGTTGGGGAAGGCTCTGATTACCAACTTATAACACCCTCGATGCGACTATATCTCCCACATGTCGAGGCACGACTTAGAGACATAATCGCATTGAAGGCATATGTCGCAAGTTAGGCAATCTTCACAACATCCCATGTAATATATATATAACAAAAGGGGAGATAACATAGTTGGCTTACACTCGCCACGTCAATCAAGTACATAAATAACATTACATCATCCAAACACTCACGGCCCGACAACGGCGCCAAAATAAAAGATAACCCAACATGCGACACGGTCCCGATCACCCTCAACTGGGCACCACTACTGATCATCAGGAAAGGAAACACAGTATCGTTGAGAGTCCTCGTCGAACTCCCACTTGAGCTCAAGCACGTCACCTAGAGCGGAATCATCAGGCCCTGCATCTGGTGTAATAGTAAACTGTGAGCCACACGGACTCAGAAATCTCGCACCCTCGCGATCAGGACTATTTAAGCTTATAGGAAAGGCAAGGTATATATGTGGAGCTGCAGCAAGCGACTAGCATATATGGTGGCTAACCTGTTCGCAAAAGAGAGCGAGAAGAGGAGGCAAAGCGCGAGCGAGAAACTAGAGAACAACCTGCGCAAGCATTAATCCAACACCGTGTCCACTTCCCGGACTCCGCCGAGAAGAGGCCATTACGGTAACACACTCAGTTGATTCATTTTAATTAAGTTAAGGTTGAAGTTATCTACAACCGGACATTAACAAATTCCCATCTGCCCACGACCGCGGGCACGGCTTCCAAAAGTTCAAATCCCTGCAGGGGAGTCCCAACTTAGCCCATGACAAGCTCTCACGGTCAACAAAGGAATAGACCTCCTCCCGAGACGTTCCGATCAGACTCGGTACCTCGGTTCTTCAAGACACTTCGACAGGTTAAAACAAGACCAGCAACACCACCCAGATGTGCCGACAAATCCCAATAGGAGCTTCACATATCTCGTTCTCAGGGCACACCGAACGAGCAAGACGTCGGGTAGGCCAGCCCAGAGTTGCCCCTGGTAGCCCCGGACATCGCTCGGTTGGACCAACACTCAGAGGAGCACTGGCCCGGGCGGGGCTAAAATAAGATGACCCTCGGGCTCCGGAAACCCAAGGGAAAAGAGGCTAGGTGGAAAAAGATAAAACCAAGGTTGGGCATTGCTGGAAAAGCTTTAATCAAGGCGAACTATCAAGGGGTTCCCATTATAACCCAACCGCGTAAGGAACGCAAAATCCGGGAACATAACACCGATATGACGGAAACTAGGGCGGCAAGAGTGGAAAAAAACACTAGGCGAGGGGCCGAGCCTTCCACCCTTTACCAAGTATATAGATGCATTAAGATAACAAGATAAAATTATGATATCCCAACAAGTAAATAAATGTTCCAACAAGGAACGGCCTCCAATCTTCACCTGCAACTAGCAACGCTGTAAGACGGGCTGAGCAAAGCGGTAACATAGCCAATCAACGGTTTGCTAGGACATGGTGGGTTAGAGGTTTGACATGGCAATTTGGGAGGCTTGAAAGCAAGTGGTAGGCATCGTATCATTGGCAGAGCAAAAGAGCGAGCAATCTAGCATAGCAAAGATAGTAGTGACTTCGAGGGTATGATCATCTTGCCTGCAAAGTTGTCAGAGTTGACTGGATCCTTGAAAGCAAACTCAACGGGCTCCCCGTTAGCGAACTCGTCTCCCGGGTCTACCCAAACAAGACAAACAAGCAACAAGGACACAATCAACCACATGCAAGGATCAAACAATATGATGCAAGGATGGTATGCTATGCGGGATGCGATGCGGGATGCATATGCAAGATTTGACAAGGGATGCATGAACCTGGACTCCACATGGAAATCCTGGTATGCCACTTGAAAGATGAGATGAAATCGCTTGAAAACGATATAAAGAACGCCGGAATCGGAGCTACGGTTTGGAAATGGCAAGCAATTCAAATATGGCCACGTTCTGCGATTTACAGCAAGTAGCCGTCTAAATGCAATGAGATGAACATGCTACAGCACCCAAACATGGCATGAAAATACATGGCAGGGATGCATTGATGATGCTTAACAAAAATCTAGCACTGAGCTACAGCCAATTCATCCATTAACAGGTTCAAACAAGCATGGCAAAAATGCATATGGTAAACAGATTTCAGACTTAGTGAAATTAACACTTGTCTGGAATTTCAGATCAGATAGCACTCTTCGGAGCAACAAAACTATATGCTAAAGACCTGAACATGGCAAAGCAAAGCATGGCATGGAGCTACTCAAATAGCTTAACAAAAGTCCCTCAGTGACATTGAGCCAAAATGGATAAGAAAATACAATTGCAAGCATGTGAACATGGCAAAAACATAATCAGTTCTCAGACTTAGTGAAAACTGGAGCATGCTGAAACAGATATCAAGTAAGCATGTTTATGAGCTCGATGCACTCACTACAGAGCAAGTCATGACAAACTAAGCATACATCAAACAAGAATACACAAAATGCAAGCTAGACATGGCAAGAACAATAGCATAGCATGCACGGATCAACTACAACATCCTCGGCAAAATCGCTAACAAGTAGACAATCTTCTCAGGTTGGTAAAGGTTTCCACGAGGTCAGTTAGCAGGTCGGATACTTTCCGAGACTTGACCATGATGTAATCCATGTATGCTTACACATTCCAACTGATCTGAGGGAGCAAGCACTTCTGAATCATGGGCATGAAAGTAGCGCCAGCATTCTTGAGAGCAAAAGGCATGGTAACATAGCAAAAACACCCGAATGGGATGATGAAAGCTGTTTTTATTTCGTCGGGACCATACAGTCGGATCTGATGGTACCTGAAATAAGCATCCAAAAAGGACAAACGCTCACATCCCGCGGTCAAGTCAATGATTTGACCGATGCAGGGTAGAGGGAAGTGATCTTTCAGGCAGGCCCGATTAATATGCTTGAAATTGATGCACATGCGAAGTGAATCATCTTTCTTGGAGACCATGACAACATTGGCGAGCCACTCGGAGTGGTATATCTCACGGATGAACTCAGCTGCTAGAGGCCGAGCCACCTCTTCGCCAATTGCCTTCCTCTTCTCGACGGCGGGTCGACGGAGATGCTCTTTGACATGTTTTGCTTTCGGGTCGACTCGCAAATGGTGCTCAGCCAGCCCCCTGTGTACACCTAGCATGTCAGAAGGCTTCCATGCAAGAATGTCCCAGTTCTCACGGAGGAACTGGATGAGCGCTTCTTCCTATTTGCTGTCGAGTGTTGTTGAGATATGAGTCGGAGCAGCATTGGGATCGGTCAGGTGAATGTGAACTTGCTTTATTTCTCCGAACGACTGAAATACAGACTCTGAAGCATGCTTCTTTGCACATAAGAAATCACTCGGATATGCGTACTTCTGATATTCTTGCATTTCTACAGCTGCCATCTGTTCATCGGCAATCTTCGAGCCCTTCTAGAGGCACTCTTCTGCTCTCTGCCGATTACCGGTGACTGTGATCACGCCCTTGGGACCAGGCATCTTCAGCTTGAGGTACACATAACATGGTCGAGCCATGAAACGAGCATACGTAGTCTTGCATGATAGGCACTATGAAAGTCCACGAGCTCAAACGTCAACTTTTCCTTGCGGTAATTCTTGGAATCACCGAAAACCACGTCCAAGGTGATTTGGCCGAGTGAATCAGCCTTCTTCCCCGGAATGACTCCATGGAAACGCATGTTGCTTTCGGTGAGTTTGGACATCAGAATGCCCATCCCTCGGAGGGTCTCTGAATACAAAATGTTCAGGCCACTACCACCATCCATCAGAACCTTGGTTAGTCGAGTGCCCCCAACAACTGGGTCGACCACCAATGCTTGCCGCCCTAGGGTAGCAACGTGCACCAAGTGATCGGACTGGTCGAATGTGATAGGAGTCTTGGACCACTTCAGATATGTCATCGTCGCCAGAGCGGACATGTTCACTTCTCTATGGATAACTTTCTGTCGACTTTTGCTCTCTAGATCAGCAAAAATCACTAAAATGGCATTGATGTTAGGGTAACCATTGTCCTCCTCTTTGTCCTCATCCTTATCAGATTCTTTTTCTTTCTCGCTGGGATGACCCTCTCGGAAACTCTAAATTAGGAGTCGACACTGTCGAGTGGCATGCTTGGGGTAAATCAAGTTTCCCTCTTCATCCGTCTTAGTGTATATATGACACGGCAAATCTAGCACATCATTCCCTCCTTGATCTCTCACCTTCTTGGGGACCCACGGCCCCTTAGGCTTTCCTTTGAATTTTCCTTGGGTCACAACTACAGCTTCCCCTGGATTTGCTGGTTCGACTTTACGTTTTTGCTTCCGGTTGGAATTTCCTCCTCTGGTGTCCTGGGCGACAAGTTCGTTCTTGCCACTGTGGAGTCGATCCTCTTCTTTGCCGTTAGCGTACCGAGTGGCTATTTCCATCATTCGGGCCAGAGTCATATCTCATGTCCGGCCGAATTTCAGGTTTAGCTCTCTGTACCGAATGCCCTCCTTGAAGGCGCAAACTTCCTAGTGTTGCGACACATTTTCTATTGTATGATGCAAAATGGTCCATCTCTGGATATAATCCCTCAAAGTTTCATTCGGTTTCTGAACACAATGTTGTAATTCCGTCAGCCCTGCACGCCGCTTGCAAGTGCCCTCAAATGTCCTGGCAAACACTCTGGCCAACTCTTCCCAACTGAATATACTGCCAGGAGAAAACTGATTCAACCAAGCCCTGGCTGAACCCTCCAACATCAGAGGAAGCTGTTTCATGGCTACATCATCATTACCACCACCAATCTGCACAGCCGCTCGGTAATCTTCCAGCCAAGTGTCAAGCTTGGATTCACCAGTAATATTTGGTTTAGAGACGCTCCCTGTCCGTGGGGCGACGCACTTTCGCGTGTGCGTCTGCGGCATCCTTCTACGGCAGCCATCGACCCAGTATCGGTCGGCTCCTGCAACATCTTCGCTTCCTGCTGCTCGCTGTCGCAAGCGATTCGGTAAGCATTGGGGGATTTCACCGAGTCGGGTGGGAAGCTTGCGCGGGAACCTGCGAGGTTGCACGAGAACAGTCTCACCGACCATTCATTGGCACCACTTCGAGCCACCGTTTGGCCAAAAGAACGCCCCCGCACGCTGTGCAAGCTTGCGTTGTAAGCCGTCTGCGGCAGCGGGGTGACAAGACGTGCGAGAAGAGGACGAAAGGCCACGTAAACATACGGTTAATAAAAAACCTTTGTGATTTTATTACCTACTATACCCCCATCCTGGTTTATAAGTAGGATTTAACTAGTAAAATGCGAATGCATGTTGCCAAAGATTATATAGTTGGATTCGTATTTGAACATAGTTTCCAATTATATAATTTTTATAACATGCATTAACATTTTGTTGGTTAAATTTAAGGGCAAAGTATTGGACAGAATATAATGGGGACTAATAGACCAAGATGGAGGTAGTAGGACACAACCGCTCTCTCCGCATCGACGCAACTGTCAGTCGGCTTGTAGGCGACCATTTCCTGCGGGTTGAACTGCTCTATGTGTGTGGTTGCTTGCGGTTGAGGCGGCCATGGCGTGCTCTGCTCGCATCCTGCTGCACACGCTCTCTTCTCGCGTCCCTCCTGGTGCTCTACCCTCGTCCCTCCAAGCGTGATGCCAGTGTTTGGGGCCGGCACATGATCACGCACGTTCGTGTGCATGCGACCATTTACCTTCATCTCTCGCACCACATGACACAATAAGAACATCCACGATGACACGTATAGAGAGGACATCCAGCAGTTCCAATGGCGCTCCGAGCGGCCAACGACGATCGACGGGTAGTTCACCACACATCATGTAGTGGGACACCCACGTGAGGGGGAAGGCCCTCTCGGTGGTGTACACAAACGATCCGGTCTCGGTGGAGAGCTCCATCCAAACTATGTAGCAGTTCATTATCGAGGACAAGTACCAAGTGGTCAGCTTCGACCTCGAGTGCACCATCGGTCATGTCAGGCACGACCAAAAGGTTGTCGTCACCCAGTTGTGCATGCGACATGACATCCTTGTCTACCACTACGAACTGGACAGAAGGCCTTGTGAGGGTTTCTCCAGGTTTATCAACAACTCCAACTATAGTTTCGCTACGGTGGACACCACCGATGATCTAAAAGCGCTCAAGGTTTCAGGCTTGAAATGCTAGAATCTTGTCAACATCCAGGACCACTAGAAGGTCTGGGGCAGCGATAACAACAAACAGAACTCCCTGGTTGACCTCACCTCAGCCATCATCGAGCCCTACTACATGAAGATGGAGGATGAGAGCAAGATGGACAAGAACACCTAGCACAGTGTCTGGCATGAGAGACTGGATTAACAACACGTCAAGTACGCGGCCAAGGATGTGTAGACAAGCTATGAGATGTGCATGTGGATCATTCACATGAGGGAGTGTCTTTTTCCTGCCCCAGACGACGGATCGAGCCACAGAGCAGTGGCGGGATCGTCACAAGAACTAGATGACTAGACGATCATTTCTCCTAGTTTAGAATGCATGCAATTGTTTATTGAGGTTTGCGAGAACGATCTATATAGTCACTTATATAAGTGGATGTTTATTTCAGTTATATATAAACATGTTATTCTTCTGTAGACAAAGCAAATCACACCGCTTATTAGCAGCAATCGTCTGTGTTATTACTTGTCTTCACACCATTTCTGATTATGAACCATTTTGCCACGTATCACACACCTTTTTCACTTGAACCATTTCCATTGTGTTGCCTAATCACACACAGTTCATCCTAGTGAATTGTATGTCGTATATCGCACACACCCTCATCTGGCTGCCCATTTCTGTTGTTCTGCATCATCGCAAATAGTTCTTCTGGATTAACCATTTTCCACTCATCGCACACGCGACTCTAGTATGAACCATGTTTGATGTTGCTGCCATCGCAAATGTTTTGCATCTTTTTTGATGGTTTCATTACATCACCATTTGTGATTGATGTATCACACACAATTTTGTTGAAGGGTCTCTGATTCGACTATCGCATTTGGACCATCCTGTAGTACTGGTGGGCATGCATGTTGGTGGCAAGCGGTTCACGGGAGGGAGGGGCGGCCGCGGCTGGCAGTTAGGACTGTGGGGGCTGGCGGCTCGATGCCTCAGAGACAAGATGAATAGTGCATCATTTTGGGAGGTTGAAGAATCCCTTCTGGCCGTCCATGTTGCATCCAACGGCTCACAAGAGTCGACTGACCCAAATTGTTCCTTCAGATTGCAGGACCCACGTTGCATTCAAGGTATCGAAGGTAGATTCCACGCCCGCACCCGGTTTGCAGGCTCGGCGCAGGCGCAATCGGCTTCCGCCGTGACAGCCGCCATGCGGGCCTCCTCCGCGCGGGCGGAGACGACAATTACATGCTAGCTCCTCCTCGACGCTGTGCTGGAGCACACGCTCATCATCCTCTTCATACGCTGTGGCATAGACGCGGCTCCAGATGCTCGCCTTCTTGCGAGCACAGCAGCATTCCGAGGAGGGACTGCAGACGACGTGAGCGGGCGAGCCTTCGGCTTCATGGCATAGGGATGGTGGGGACACGGCGGCGATGGGCGAGAAATGGTCGGTCGGAGCAGGCGGGCACCGGCATGCGCAACGTCGGCGGCATATTGGTGAGTGCGTGTATGGGAGCTTAGCTTAGTTTTATATACGGTTGTTCAAACTTAAAAGAGCATCATACTAGTACATGTACATTAGACAGAGGCAGCGCTTATACTACCACATGAGTTAGCACAACATCAATACAGAATCCTATGCAAGCGCGTGCACTGCGGCCGCACGTTTGATCGAATGGTGTGTCACCGTGTCGCGCTCGAAGGACACCCAACGAACCTTTTTATGTCTGCGTGAAAACAATCCACCAATACTACTCTATTTTTTTCCTGGAAAATTTCTTCACGCTACAACATTTCCATATATTTGAATTTTGCTTTAGTTCATGCTTATTTGGATTTGGACGTTTTAGGTGCGCCCTAGACATTTTTTAATACTGATTATGTGTGTGTAACTGAGGGAGAATGCGTGTATGTGTCTATATGTGTGTTGTTGTAGAAGGGCAATGTGGAGACAGTGTGCGTGTGATAGAGACATAGAGAGGTGTGAATGTGCAAATGATCATGCATGAGTGAGACATACAGACATGCCGATATGTTGTGTATACGTGAGAAAACATTCTTATATTCGTACTTGTGTGTGTGCGAGAGAGAGAGAGGAGCATCCGTAACACAACAACCATCTGTCTCGATTCATGTGTCCCTCACACGATCCCATGTAACAAATGCATCAGCACACACATTTTGACACCCTCACCCGACCCCTGCCTGCCTCAAGGCCCCCACATGGCTCTCTATCTCGCCCGTACAATCTCTTCGTGAGAACCCTATTTAGAATGTAGTTTCCTTCACATACACACACATTCTCTCCATAGGTTCAATTTCTCTCAATATCTGACACACACACACATATACACACACTCCCCCTTCCCCGAGCACGCAATCATCCCCATCCAAGGTTATTTGGTTACCACTCTCACTTGTGCTTCTCTGCAACCCAACATGCAAACCACCTCAATCTTCAAAGAGGGCATCGAGGAGATCAAAGACGGCGCCCAGACTAAACTAGAGAATGCGGGGCCATTTGGAAGTAGGATGATGTGACGATGGCTGACTGACTCCTCCCCCCTTTCTCTCCATGAGATCCTTCAACCCATGAGATCCTTCCCCTCTTGTCAACGATTTTCTATCTCTCTCATCAAAACGGTTGTCTCTTCTCCTTCCCCATGTACTAATTTCGGATGCACATGCATCTCACGTATATTTCATGTCTCCATCTTTCTCATAAACCTAACTTCTTCCTCTCTCTCACTCGTGAGGTTTGTATCCTACTCTCTCGCCCACATGCATACAATCTTTCCCGCCCTATTTCTCGTTCTTACATGGGGTGTATATCTTATGTGTTCGGTGCACACATCTGTCTCCCGCCATTGCTCCATCTTCACAAGCTCTCTCTACATGTTTCATTCACACATTGGGATGTGTTAAACTGTTGCTTTATAATGGATCATGTAGAGTTATGGATGGATTTGTTGCAACCTACAAAGTAATAACGAAGAAATGCAATTATATTTTCATTTGATTGGGATTATATGAGTTTGAGCATATTGTGAAGTACTATAGACATGGTAGACATCTTGGAATTCAACAATGATTCTAACTATTGAATTGCATAAACCATTACATTTGAAGCCAGTAGCTTCATATATTTTTTCGCGATTACAAAAAATGATTAATTCCACTAAAAACTAAGAAAACAAATGTGTACTCCCTCCGTTTTTATCTAAGTCCGTGTATTAGCAATGGTCAAAGACAAGTTTTGCAAACTCTCACAAAGTTTATAATGAAAAATATTAACATATATAGTAACAAATAAATACCATGAGATTCATTGTTGAATGTACTTTCACATCATACATATTTTTATGGTAAACGCTTATATTATTCTATAAAGTTGGTCAACTTTAGGAAGTTTGACTTCGGTCAAACCTACTATGCGGAGTTAATAAAAACGGAGGGAGTACTAGTAGTTATTAGTACAACTCGCTATTTGCTTAGCACAATCACCCAACACACCAGACGGGGAGTTTAGTATTACAAAATTTTCAGGTCGGCGGGAAAATCTCCCACGGCACTGATCTGAGCAATGCAAAGTTACCATCATACCCTTCGTAACAGGCCTACAGATGCTGGTGGTTAGAGGGCTGTTTTGGTAACTCCAGGCACCCAGAGTAATACACCTGAATACTCCCCATTTTCTATCCCCACTGCAGAATAAATTTCTCCACGACACCGCATCATTCGTGCTCCTCCCCTTCTTCATCATCGCACTCGTCCACCACAATGCATCTGCCTCATCGACGATGTCGTATGCCGCACTGGAGCAGGTCCACCGTCGCCGTTCTACACGGAGGCTCTTCCCCGGCACCGTCTTCCATGGTCTCGGATCTCCTTCCTAGAAGCCAACGCCAAGCGCGAAAGCACCACTGTCGTATACAATGAACTGACTGCTGCCGGCCATGATGCACAGACACCGCCACGACCATTGTACTCATCCTCGATCGGTAATGTGTATATTGAATCCCTTAGCAGTACATTTGCAGTTCCAATTTTGTTCATACCAACCCTTCAAATTTCCTGGTTGTTATTATTTCGGTAAAATTAATTGGTTATAGCTTGCATTTTCCAACAGAATATCACCTTGTAACTGGGTGTCGCTCTGTATTACGATGTGCTTGGGTAGGTTCTTCATCTGCAACCAGTAGTGTGGCAAATGATGGTAATATTTGTAGAACTAGCGAGATTCCCATGTGTTGCATGGAGCATCAAGATGCATTTGTATGTGTAGTTTATCTTGTGGGAGAAAAAGATGAATGAGGGAAGGCCTTATCTGCAAATGTGGAGAGGGGTGTGGGTATCTTTTTGCAAACAAATTTGGAGCGGCCACTCGAGCCAGCACTCCGCGGCCCGCAAAAACTGGCTATTCCGGTGTTGTAAATGTTTTTTTAACGCGCCACGCGTTGCACGCCTGCTGGAGATGCTCTAACATGGCAGATGAGTGCTTTAATGTTGCCCACAAGAAGTGTGACTATTACTATATTTTTCTTGCCATGTTGAGATTTTAAAACTACGAATGCGAACATGCAGAGGAGCAATGAAGAACAAACACAGGATATTGGGGACATCTTCAAGGAACATGGCAAGTTAAAGAGGAGTTGCACCTAACCTATAAAATGAGCTTTGGTAAGTAACAACCTTTCAATTACTTTCGTTTAGCCTCGTGTTCTTTCATGTGTACATGTTGTAGTTTCTATTTCTCTTAGCTTCGTCTTCTTTGATGTGTAATAAGAAGAGTATTAACCGTCCTAATGCTTTCGTTTTTAGCTTGATGTAGGAAGTGGGTGTTCTCACCTTGGATTTTATTTTTATATTTATCCTTTTGAATTCACTTATGTGAGTCCTATTTATCTGGCTTCAACTTAATGGATCTGGGTAGCTCTGACTATTGATCTAAAAAGAAGTAACTTCATGTGAGGATGCAGTTCCCGCGAGGAGGGAAGTATGGTCAACCTCGAGGTCATGTTTCCAAAATGAGGCTGGATTACACACAAGGTGCTCATTCCCTAATGATGATGTATTAGAGACAAGGTGCAAATTCCTAGGTGATGCTGGATTACACACAAGCCAGGTGGAGTCGTCAACTGTTCGTGTCCTTGTTGATCTAGCAAAGGCTGAAAGAAAGCGCACAGCAGCCCTTGAGAATGTAGATGAGTTCATGAAGAAGCAAAAAGAGAAATTAGATGCTCTTTTCACCCAAGCCAAAGAAGAGATGGAAGAAGCCAGAAAGAAGCTAGCAGAGGCAGTGTAGGCTAGGTGTCTCCTGCTATCTAAGACTGCTATCAATACAAATTTTCATTCATAATATCTAGGTTCAAGTGTTTATCTCATCAGCATGCATGTTGTGATGTTCATGCGTCGAATGAGATCTATGTAAGTCTGATGCCAAGATGTGGTACAAAATATATATTTTCCGGGTCATGTAATAACATCCATTATATTTTTTTCTAGTGAGAGGCCACGTCCGCTCTGCCACCGTGTGAGAGCTACTCACTCCGGTCCTTTTTTGTTTTGGTACTACTAATCTAGTAGCAAGATGCCCATGCATTGCATGAAAAACCAAGAAGCATTTATTTTACAAAACATCTATTATGATTTACCCATGCGGGAGTAATCTCATGTGTAAACACTAACAACAACTTCAGGTTCACATACCTCAGTGCGTACACTGCTCATGCAGATCCTCTTCGACACTGACCTCCGCAAGCACGTTGACGGCGTCGTCTGTGTCCCAAGTCCCAAAAAATTGGACTGAGCGAAGTGGAGGATATGAGAAAGAACATAGATAAGATGAGGAGGAGTGGGGCGTGGTGGTGGTAGGTGGTTGGAATGAGCACAGGCATGGGGATGGACGACGCCGGCAATGGCTGACGGTGGCCGAGGTCATCTCCCGACCAGCTGGATCGGGCCCAGGACCCCCATGGCCGTTCCTTACGGTCCACTTCGGGGAGCCCATGCCGCATACAAGGAGGTTTCCACAAGACTTGGCGCCCAAACCAAGGACTCTCCTAAACCCTAGGCCTCCAGTGTGTTATATAAACTAAGGCTAAGCTAGTCAATAGAGGATCTAATATTCATTAGAACAATCTCATGGTAGACACATGTACTTTGTACTATCCCCCATATGGATACAATCCAAAGTAGGACGTAGAGTTTTACCTCCATCAAGAGGGCCCGAACCTGGGTAAAACCTGTGTCTGTGTTACCATCGCTCTAAGATGCCTAGCTAGGACCCCTACTATGAGATACGCCAGATATAGAACCGACAGTGGCCACCATGCCAGATTGTTACATAGGCTTCATTTTTTAATTGCTCAACAATGAGGTTGTGGGAGATAAGGATCAACGAGGGAAGGACTTATATGAAAATGTAGAGAGAGGTGCAGGTATCTTTTTGCGAAATTTGCCATAGTTTGATTTCTATCCATCAGACATAGATCGGACGATCTATATTGCAGGATGGCAGGCACACCATCTTCACCAACTCAGTTTTCTAAAGAGAAAAAGAAGAAGAGGAAAGATAAGAGAAGAGAATTGAGATAAGATAACCACATTTTGCATTTAGATTTTGCAAGTTAAATTCAAGGACAAACTTTGACCCATAATACGATGGGTACTAGTAAACCAAAATTCATGGACAAACTAGTAGTGATCAATTCCATTGTTCGCTCCATACCAATCGTTCTAAAAAATCTATAATGCACCATTCAAATCGGAATTCTTACCAGCCCCCCCCCCCTCCCCTAAAAATGATTTTTTAAACATGACAATTCGATCAGTGGCGACTGGCGAGCCACCGCCTCCAGGTCATTCACCTGTGGTCCCTGGCCATCAATTCCTGCGGATTAAATTATCACACAAGCTAGCTTTTCCTACAATGGTGTGCTCCACCACGTACCCGGTACCCACGCATGCATCAATTTTGCACCTTGAGTTTATTTTTTTACGGTGCCTTTACGTAACTCTCATGTGTGCGAGACACCGAGAGACAGACTGCGTGCATGTGCCTCTTCTCTTCGTATATGTACTCCACCATTTGTCTGGTGTCCAAAAAACTATATAGTAATAAATAGCAATGTGCCAATGTGTTGCAACACGTTCAAAGTAGATTAATACATATTCATTGATTTGATTTGATAGAAAAGAGTCTAGTTTTAAAATACGTATATCACTAAAAATATGTTATGTTTCACTCAAAATATATTCCTTTGGCAGTTTTGATGAGATAAGGGAGGAATGTGGTTGGTTTCAAGATTCGAGAAGTGGTATATTGTTTCAAAAAGCCCATGTGTGTGTTTGGTGTGTGTGTGCGAGAGGGAGAGAGGAGGAGGATGGAGTGCGTGTGTGACAAAAACACAAAGAGTGTGTGTGCGGGAGACATCACCATAAAATGAGGCGATAGTGTGTGTGTGCATGATCGAGTGGGCGTGTCTCAAGAAGGGACGAAAAATCTACATAGATACAAGGAGTGCGAGAGAGACATGTGCAAGATAGTGGAAGCAAGAGTGTTGGTCATCTCTTCACTTCCTAATCCGCAATCTCATGTGTGATGAGAGCAATCCTAGAGTACATTTCAGCGATACCTTCACCATCCTTCATTTTGAACATGTCAACTTGACTTTGAAGCACATCCAATTTGGATTCCTTGACGGACTCAGTATCTTCATGCATATCAACCAAAGCATCCCAAATTTCTTTTTCATTCTCAAGGCGGCTGATTTTGCTGAATTCTTCGGGGCATAATCTGTTGAAGAGGATATCACAAGCTTGAGCATTATATTTCAACATCTTCAATTCTTCCGCGGTTGCTTCACGATTCGGTTCACTTCCATCTTCGAAGAATTCACCTTGAAAACCAATACACACAATAGCCCAAACGGCAGGGTTATGTCCAAGAATATGCATTTTCATCTTACGCTTCCAACTAGCAAAATTAGTACCATCGAAGAAGGACCTCTACGGTGGTAAGTTCCCTCACTAGATGCCATACTCTCCTAGGTTGTGAAACCAAGGCTATGATCACCAAAGCTATGGAAATCAAGGCAAATGGAGACCAAAGCTCTGATACCACTTATAGGAATGAAAGTAGGTCTAGAGGGGGTGATTAGAGTACTTGACCAATTAAAAATCTAGCCTTTTCCCAATTTTAAGTCTTGGCAGATTTTAACAACTTAGCACAAGTCAAGCAATCAACCTACATATGCAATTCAAAAAGTGTAGCAGCGGAATGAAAAACATTGCATATGAAGGTAAAGGGAGGGGTTTGGAGAGGCAAACGCAACATAGACATGGAGATTTATGGTGTGGTTCCGATAGGTGGTGCTATCGTACATCCACGTTGATGGATACTTCAACCCACGAAGAGTAATGGTTGCGCGAGTCCAAGGAGGGCTCCACCCACGAAGGGTCCATGAAGAAGCAACCTTGTCCATCCCACCATGCCGATCGCCCACGAAGTACTTGCCTCACTTGGGTAGATCTTCACGAAGTAGGCAATCTCCTTGCCCTAACAAACTACTTGGTTCAACTCCACAATCTTGAAGGCGGCTCCCAAGTGACACCGAACCAATCTAGGAGACACCACTCTCCAAAAGGTAATAGATGGTGTGTTGATGATAAACTCCTTGCTCTTGTGCTTCAAATGATAGTCTACCCAACACTCAACTCTCTCTCAATGATTTGGCTATGGTGGAAAGATGATTTGAGTGGAAAGTAACTTGGGGAAGGCTAGAGATCAAGATTCTTGTGGTTGGATTGGAATTTCGTGGTCTCAACACATGAGTAGGTGGTTCTCTCTTAGAAAATGAGTAGTAGAAGTGTAGGCACGTTCCGATGGCTCTCTCTGGAATAGATAAGGGGGTGGAGGGGTATATATAGCCTCCACACAAATTCTAACCATTACACACATTTGAGCCAACTCGGTCAGATCGAATAGGTGTACTCGGTGAGACCGATTTAGTTCAAAATGTGAATGTTAGGACTCTCGATGGGACCGACATGATCAACTCGGTGGGACCGATGTGCTAGTGTTCGGTCAAAAGCTAATCTCGGTTTGACCGATTACATAAACTCGGTGAGACCGATTTCAGTAATAAGCAAATAGAGAGTTGGTTAGGCAAACTTGGTGGGACCGATTGCTCCTTTTGGTGATACCGAAAAGTTGTGAAAGGGAAACAAAGTTGCATTGCAAATTCGGTCGGACCGATCGCTCATCTTGGTTAGACCAAAACATTACGAAGGGAAACGAAGAGTTTGGAATCCCATCTCAGTGAGACCGAAATCCCTATCGGTGAGACCAAACTGATTAGGGTTTCCGGCTGTGGCTATGTCAAAGGAAATCGGTGGCACCGGATGACTTTAGGTTTAGGACATATTTGGATTTGAGAAAGTGGTTGAGGGCTTTGAAGCATATCACTAAGCATTTTGAGCAAGTAGACCATTAAGCAACACCTCATCCCCTTTTAATAGTATTGGCTTTTTCCTATGGACTCAATGTGATCTTGGGTCACTAAAATTGAAATGAAGTGTCTTGAGCTTTTTCCAATATTTGTCCTTAGAATTTTGAGGGGTCCACATCTCTAGTCCATGCCATGCCAATCATTGATCTTTCTGAAATAATCATCTTGAATGGATATTAGTTCAATGACCTATATGTTTTTATGAATTACCAAAACCACCCAAGGATTAGTTGCACTTTCAATCTCCCCCTTTTTCGTAATTGATCATATAGATAAAAGCTTCGACAAATGATAATATGAATGAAATATATCGTCACTTTTATAAGTATGTGATAAGAAAGAGCTCCCCCTAAATTTGTGCATTATTTATGATTTTCTTTCGAATGCAAATGCACAATCAATTAGGATAATGGGTTACTCTTCCATGTCACATACATCTTGGTGGAGTGCTCAAAATGATAGAAAATAAATAACATGCACTCATCTCCAAGGCAAACATGATTGATCATACATAAGTAGTAAGATATCATCATCCAAGCACACATTAAAGCATAATATGATCAATCACATGATCATAAGACTATCTCACACACAAGCGCAAATATTGTAGCAAACACACAAGAAAATAAAAAGAAGCAAGAGAGGCAAATAAAAGCAAAACACACACACACTCTCTCTCTCTCTCGAAGCCTATGATCTATACACTTTCTCCCCCTTTGGCAACAAGTTACCAATAAGCATGAAAATGCATAGTGCTATGCGGCACTCTAAGAGCATCTCCAGCCGTTGGCCCCCCAAGAGGTTCTAAAAATCGCCCCCTGGGGGCGCACCGGCGCAAAACGCGCGCTGGGGGCATGATGCCACCTAGTCGCGGCGCCCACGGGATTTTTTGAACGGCACAAACATGGCGAGTTCATGCATATTTCGGTGACTTCAAACCAAATTCAACCAAACACGGCGCAAACACACCAGCTCATACATATTTAAAGTATTTTACAAAAAGAAAAAACACACTACTAGGCCCGCCCGCCGTCTCGCTCACCTCACCGCTCCTCGTCGGCCGCCACCGTTGCAGTTCTACATGCCGAGGAGGCTGTAGAACCGCGTGTAGTCGTCGTCGTCGTCGCCGCCTCCGTCGTGGCCGCCGTCCCTACTGCAACCCTCCCCCGGTTGGCGTCACGGGTTGGACGGTCCGGCGGTGTCCTCGTCATCGTTGCTGTCAAGGACCACGACGCCGTGCTCGTCCTCGCGCCCACACTTGCGGGCGGCGATCTCCTCCAGGGCCCGGGTCTGTAGGGTCATCTCAGTACGGAGGTAGTCGTCACGCGCCCACCGCAAGGCGTCCGCGTCGGAAAAGCCGCGCCGGGCTATCTCCTCATACTCCGAGGGGAGACTGGGCTCCGGTTTGGGCGCTACGAGGACGAGGCGCCCGGAAGCAGGGGTGGAGTCGGCGATGCGGATACCGGAGTTGCGGGTGCGCCGGCTGACAGGCATGTCCTGGGGCTCCGGCTTGACGGGCGTGTCCTGGGGTTCCGCTTTGATGGGGCGGAGGAAGGGAGAGTCGGTCGACCGACCGGACGAGGAGGAGGACGCCCCGGGGTCCATACGCCTCGGCGTCCACGAGCTCCCATGGCCGCGAGAGAAGGACGGGCGGAGGGGTACTACAGCCTCGGCGTGTTGCCGCCCTCGATGTACTCGAGGACGGCCTATAGCATGCGGCCGGGCACGCCCCACCATCGGCGCCGCCCCTCGGAGTTGAGCCTATCAGAGGGCACGACGCCGTTGGTGGCCTCGAGCTGCTCGTCGTGACGGTGACGGAAGTACGGCTCCCAGAGCGGTCTGTCGGGGACGTAGCGCAGCCCCTCCCTCACCGCCCGTGGCAGAGAGGCACGGATACGCGTGATCTCTACACGACACGCCACCCCGGTGGGCGGCAGTGGGACCGGGACCCCATCGGCGCTGATTCTCCACGCCCCGGGCACCCACATGTCCGGCGGGACCGGGTACTCGGCCTCTAAGAGGAGCCGAGCTGCGTCCTCTTGAAGGTGGAGGCGGCCGAAGCCGTTCGCCGCCGCGCCGTCGCCTGGGAATCGTTCGGCCATTTCTTTGAACTGGGATGGCAAGGGGAGAGGGAGGAAGGGGAGAGAGGGCGCGTCGGCGGTGGAGACTCTGTGCGTGCGACCGGTGCGCTGGCGTCGGCTTACCGGAGGAGGCGCAAGCACGCATGGCCGCCTCGTCTACGCGTGGCATGCGCAGGGACGCGCGTCATCATGCCTTCACTGCGCCGCCCTTGAGGCATCAATGGCGGAGGCTGACCGGCGTGGCAGCTTTGGCATTGATTCGCCGCGGCAAATGAGGCGATGAGGACGACGAAGCGGCGAGAAGCGAGACGAGTCGCTGGCAAGGAGGGCCCGCGGCTCTTTCGCACCAAAAACGATTCGCCTGGCGCCCCCAAGCGCCCCCCAGCGCGCCAGGTTCGGGTTGGGTCCGCCGGCGCCAATTTCGGCCCGAGCCGACGAAAATTGGGCACTTGGGGGCGCGACTGGGCCCATTTTTTGGCGCCGGTGGCCGAAAAGTCGCCTGGGGGCCTTGTTGGGGGCGCGGCTGGAGATACTCTAAGCACGATCTCCGGTGTGCGAAGATGGCTTGGAGAGGACAGCATCTGCAAAAACTTTTGCTAATGTCTAAGGAACTAGAGGGGTACCAACTGGAGGGGCAACTGGGGTAGTGGCTGCAGGTGCTGATGTTGTAGCTCTTGTGTCACTGACTGGCACAACTGCATACCTTTGTTCTCTAGGCATTCTCTGATATTCCTCTGTGGTAGTTCCTCCTCTCATCTCCTCTGCTTCTTCTGGAAGTTGCTCAACTGCTATTTGAATCTCTGTGACCTTCAAGTCTATATCATAAAATTTTGTTTCACTGATCCTCTCAATACTTTCTTGATTTTGCATCAGGGTGGCTAGTCCTTTCTCAATTCTTACTGTTGCGTTAAGTAGATAGCTGAGCTGGTCCTGCTTGGTCTTGAGGTTTGTAGCTGAGGCATCTGGCATCTTGGAAATCTTTGCTGGTTTGCCTTCTCTCTCTTCTCCTGAGGCTCTACAAATGTAGGATGTGAAGCATCCAGGACATTTGTATTGTCCTCAAACTCTCGCCTCGTGGGAAGGTGCTCCGTATCTAACAGATATGTGCATGTGCCCATCTTGGAGTTGATGAGCATCTGAATGTGTGGGGCATACCCACATGACATCTTTTGTTCTGCTGCAATCCTTTTAGTTGTTTCAACAATCAAGGTCATCACCTTGAACTTCTCTGGCACACCAAACATGTGTAGCACGTTGATTGAGTGACCAATGATCATCCTATCATCTCCAGACTTGGGCAAAAGAGTATGCCTCAATATGGTGTTGATGGTTGGCAACCCTGACAATAGATAGTAAATAGAGCCAAAGTTGTGAGTATCCAAGGCATCATTAGGTATCTCCTTGTACATATGTGCCATGGAATTGTGTCCTTTCTTGAGCTTTGCATTGGCATCAGTGTCATCTTCTGCTTTTGCAGGAGCATTGATCAGCTCAGCCCACACAACAATAGAGGATTGGTACCTTGTACCTTCAGTCATGCAGACTATCTTGCCATCTGGGTAGAAATGGGCAGTGGAATAGAATTGCATCACCATCTCATCTTTCCATTTAGTCAGCTTCTGACCAACAAATGTGTCCACTCCATTCCTTCTGAAGCTCTCATGAACTCCAGGAAAGTAGTCTTCATTGTCATCAATGAACTGCCGGTCAACCCATCTCATGTCAATAACTATGGGCTTCTTGTCCAGCAGAATTGTCTCAAAGAAGCCCTGCTGCTCTGGTTGGGGAACATAGCATGCAATTTATAAAAATTCCTATGATCACATAAGATCTATCTAGGAGAAGCATAGCAATGAGAGGGGGAGAGTGTGTCCACGTACCCTCGTAGAACGAAAACGGAAGCATTAGGCTAACGCGGTTGATGTAGTCGAACGTCTTCATGATCCAACCGATCCAAGTACCGAACGTACGGCACCTCCGTGTTCAGCACACGTTCAGCTCGATGACGTACCTTGAACTCTTTATTGAGTACAGGGTTGAGGGAGAGTTTCGAAAGCACAATGGCATGGTGACGGTGATGGTGATGTGATCCGCGCAGGGCTTTGCCTAAGCACTACGACCCTATGACCGGCGGAGTAAACTGTGGAGGTGGGCACCGCACACATCTAAGAGAACAACTGTTGTGCCTTTGGGGTTCCCCCTAACCACGTATATAAAGGAGGGGAGGTGAGGCCGGCCAGCCCCTAAGGGCGCGCCAAGTTGGGGGAGTCCCACTAGGACCCCTAGTCCTAGTCGTCTCCCCCCTTCCTTCCAATTGAGAGGGGAAAGGGGAAGGAGGAGGAGAGGGAGAAGGAAAGGGGGCCGTGCGCCCACCCCTTGTCCAATTCGGATTGGGCTTCGGGGGGGGGGCGCCACCTCCTGTGGCTGCCTCCTCCTCTCCACTATGGCCCTTTAGGCCCATTAACTTTCCCGTGGGGTTCTGATAGCCTCCCGATACTCCGATAAATCCCCGAACCACTTCGGAACCATTCCGGTGTCCGTATATAACCTTCCAATATATGATTCTTTACCTCTCCGCCATTTCGAGACTCCTCGTCATGTCTGTGATCTCATCTGGGACTTCGAACAAACTTCGGTCACCAACATAAATCATAATACAAATAGTCATCAAAAGTTAAGTGTGCGGACCCTACTGGTTCGAGAACTATGTAGACATGACCGAGACTCATCTCCGGTCAATAACCAATAGCGGAACCTGGATGCTCATATGGGTTCCTACATATTCTACGAAGATCTTTATCGGTCAAACCGCATAACAACATACGTTATTCCCTTTGTCATCGGTATGTTACTTGCCTGAGATTCGATCGTCGGTATCATCATACCTAGTTCAATCTCGTTAGCGGCAAGACTCTTTACTCGTTTCGTAATACGTCATCCTGCAACTAACTCATTGGTCACATTGCTTGCAATGCTTATAGTGATGTGCATTACCGAGAGGGCCCATAGATACCTCTTTATAATCACCCAGTTACATTGTGACATTTGATAGCACACAAGGTGTTCCTCCGGTATTCGGAGTTGCATAATCTCATAGTCAGAGGAATATGTATAAGTGAAAAAAGCAATAGCAATAAAACTAAACGATCATTATGCTAAGCTAACGGATGGGTCTTGTACATCACATCATTCTCTAATGATGTGATCCCGTTCATCAAATGACAACACATGTCTTTGGTCAGGAAACTTAACCATCTTTGATTAACGAGCTAGTCAAGTAGAGGCATACTAGGGACACTCTGTTTTGTCTTTGTATTCACATCCGACCGATCCTAATGCTGATCTGACTCAAATCTCAACAACATTCGACAACAAATAGGAAGAAGCCCTCATCGAGTTCCTCCATGAGAACTGGGACATCTTTGCATGGAATCCATCTGACATGCCAGGTGTACCCAGGGGACTGACTGAGCACCGTTTGCGAGTCGATCCAAAAGAAAAACCTGTCAAAGAGCATCTCCGTCGGTCCACCATGGAGAACAGGAAGGCAATTGGTGAGGTGGTGGCTCGGCTTCTGGCAGCTGAGTTCATCCGTGAGATATACCACTCTGAGTGGCTCGCCAATGTTGTCATGGTCCCCAAGAAAGACGATTCACTTTGCATGTGCATCGACTTCAAGCATATCAATTGGGCCCGCCCAAAATATCATTTCCCTCTGCCCCGCATCAATCAAATTGTTGACTCGACTACGGGATGCGAGCATTTGTACTTTTTGGATGCTTATTCCGGGTACCATCAGATCCGACTGTATGGTCCTAATGAAATAAAATAGCTTTTATCACCCCATTCAGGTGCTTTTGCTATGTTACCATGCCCTTTGGTCTCAAGAATGCTCGTGCCAAGATTCAGAAGTGCCTACTCACTCAAATCAGTCGGAATGTGGAAGCATACATGGATGACATCATGGTCAAGTCACGTAAAGGTTCCGACCTACTGACTGACCTCGTCGAAACCTTTGCCAATCTGAGAAGGTATGATATCAAGCTTAATCCATCAAAGTGCACATTCGGAGTCCTAGGAGGAAAGTTACTCGGTTTTCTCGTTTCCGAACGAGGGATCCATGCAAACCCAGAAAAAGTTGGTGCAATCCTCCGAATGAAACGCCATGTGCGTGTGCATGATGTCCAGAAGCTTACTGGTTGCCTGGCCACATTGAGTCGATTCATTTCTCAGCTCAGTGAAAAGGCATTGGCTCTTTACCAACTGATGAGGAAATCTGACAAGTTCGAGTTGACTGCTAAAGCTGATGCAGTGTTTGCAGAGCTCAAAACCGTGTTTTCCACCCAGCCGGTGCTTGCTGCTCCAATCAGCAAAGAGCCGTTACTGCTTTATATCACAGCCACTGGACAAGTTGTCAGTACGGTGCTCACGGTCGAGCGGGAAGAAGAAGGTAAAGCCTACAAAGTTCAGCATCCAGTGTATTATATTTCTAAAGTCTTAACTCCGTCCAAGCAGAGATATCCTCATTATCAGAAGTTGGTTTATGGAATTTATTTGATGAAAAAGAAAGTTGCACATTACTTCTCAGATCGCTCGGTTTCAGTTGTCAGTGACGCTCCATTATCATAAATTCTGAACAATAGAGATGCAACTGGTCGAGTGGCGAAGTGGGCGATTGAACTCCTTCCGTTAGATATCAAGTTTGAGGCAAAGAAAGCAATAAAGTCCCAAGCAATAGCTGATTTCCTCGCCGAGTGGCGTGAGCAGCAACAACTGACTTAGGTTCACTCGGAACATTGGACTATGTTCTTTGATGGGTCCAAGATGCTGAATGGTTCTAGTGCGGGTGTAGTCCTAGTATCTCTGCGAGGTGACAAGCTCAGTTATGTTCTCCATATTCACTTTGATTCCTCCAACAATGAGGCTGAATATGAGGCACTTCTGTACAGGTTGTGTATGGCCATTTCACTCGGCGTCCGTCGCCTAATAGTTTACGGCGACTCGGATTTGGTGGTCAATCAAGTTATGAAGGAATGGGATATCAGGAGCCCGACTATGACTGACTATTGCAATGAAGTGAGGAAGTTGGAAAAGAAGTTTGAGGGGTTAGAGCTTCACCACATACCCTGAGTCAAGAATCAAGCAGCTGATGATCTGGCGAAGATAGGTTTGAAGCGCGAGCCTGTTCCCAGCAGTGTGTTTTTGGAGCATCTCCACACCCCGTTAGTTCAAGAGGATCCTTTCTCAGAAGAGCCCCCACAACCGAAAAGTACCACCGACTCGACTGAAGTTGAAATCCCCGCCATGGTTCACCTAATCAGGGAGATTTTTATCATCACCCCTGATTGGGCAGTGCCTTATGTTGCATACATACTCAGAAAAGAGCTCCCAAAATATGAGGATGACGCCCGTCAGATCATCCGTCAATCCAAAGCTTTCACCGTGATAGGTGGGCGACTATACAGAGAGAGTGTGACTGGAGTTGGTCAACAATGCATTACACCAGAAGAAGGTCGAATGATTATCAATGATATCCACTCGGGGACTTGTGGTCACCATGCGTCGTCTCGGACAATCGTAGCCAAAGCATACCGGGCAGGTTTTTACTGGCCACGAGCAAATGAAATGGCAAAGGAAATAGTCGACAAGTGCGAGGGCTGCCAGTTGTACTCCAACATATCCCACAAACCTGCTTCAGCCTTGAAGACCATTCACTTGTCTGGCCATTAGTTGTTTGGGGATTGGACATGGTTGGACCCCTGAGGACCGGCAGAAG
The DNA here is from genome assembly GCF_018294505.1 of Triticum aestivum. Taxonomy (NCBI): domain Eukaryota; kingdom Viridiplantae; phylum Streptophyta; class Magnoliopsida; order Poales; family Poaceae; genus Triticum; species Triticum aestivum. The sequence continues at coordinate 277,868,511 of NC_057809.1, read as the reverse complement.
TGGTTTCACTCACCTAAGTTAAAAACCATCCGGATCCGCAAGGACGACGAAGTGCAGGTCATGCACAACACCTAGTGCTCTTGTCCATGACCCACTCGACGGAGCTGCGCCACAAGTAAAATGTCCACTCCATCCCGATCCGCAAGGACGACGAAGTGTAGGTCATGCACAGCACCTAGTGCTCTTGTCCCTAACCCACTCGACGGAGCTGCACCACAAGTACAACGTCTGCTCCATCCCGATCCACAAAGATGACGAAGTGTAGGTCGTGCACAACACCTAGTGTTCTTGTCCATGACCCACTTGACGGAGCTGTGCCACAAGTACAACGTCCGCTCCATCTCGATCCGCAAGGACAACGAAGTGCAGGTCGTGCACAACACCAAGTGCCCTTGTCCATGACCCACTCGATAGAGCTGCATCACAAAGTCAGTGACAATTCCGACTGAAGAAACCAAGTTTCACTCAGAGTCAAGAGATTCAAAAGCAGCAAAGGTGAAGACAAACCTATTCAAAGAAAAACAAAGTTCAGATAAATCTCGCAGGGTTCTGAACCGAAGATAAAAGTGCTCGGGCATCAGGTCCCAAGGAGTTTTAACGGTTACAAAATCACTCGGCATTCCAAGGCAAATTTAATTAAGGCTTAAAGTTTGTTCTCTCCTCTGGAGGAGGACTGGCTGGCTCGATGAACTTGTCTAGGTCAATTTCGTCCGCACTACGAGTGGCTGCTTCAATGAAGGTCTCCATGAAAGACTGGAACTAGCGATGTTTGGTGTTGGAGACCTTGAGCACTACTAGCTTCTCTTCCTTGGCCTCTTTGAAGTGGACATGAACCAGACACAGAGCCACATCAGCACCACATCGGGTAGAGGACTTCTTCCATGCTTGCACTCGGCCGGGGATCTCATTGAGTCGAGTCATCAGAGATTCGAGGTCATTCTGGAACCTCTCCTTCAGCCAGAGCGCCGTGTCGACTCGAGAAACCTCTACCTTCAGTCGGGCCAGATAATCCACGACGCTGGCAAGACAAGATTCCAGTCGGAGTACGTTCATGGCGGCTTCATCCATAACAAGAGAGTTGATGGGTGCAAGTTCGGTTCGATCCGCCCAGTCTCTTCTTCAATGTTTTGACAAAATTCTGCATAACGCAACAAAATAATGAGTCAAAGAGCCATATGAAGAATCAACAACTGTCAAGAGAAACCAGTCAACCAGGAGAAAATACCTTCAAGCATGAGGAATAAATTCTTGGCTAGTCCCCCCAGATAAGCCTCTAGCTCATTCCTCTTCCGAGAGGGATCTGCGATCTTATCATTCAGGACTACCTTGTCCTTCTTCAGATGTGTCAGTTCCTTGTTAGCTTCGGCAAGAGTAGTCTTCAGCTTGGCATTGTCTTCCTCTAACGTCCCGACTGAAGCCAACTTCTTGTCAGCAAGTGCTGTTTTCTCTTGGGCCTCTTTATGTGGCGCTGCAAGATCAAGGACCTTTTGTGCCAGAGCCTGCCTCATTTTCTCTAAAAAATAATAAACAACACTCATTTCAGAAAGAAAAACGGAAAGATGACTCGGGAGATAGTCCAATCTCACAGTCGGCATGTTTTTACCTTCCATGCTAGTTGTTTCGTCCTTGAGCTTCTGCAAGATCTGCTTGGCCAAGTCCAGGTCATGATTGAGCTGGATCTACTTCCTCTCGAATTTAGCAAACTGTGATATGAGCTCACTGGATTTTTGAAGTTAGTAAATAAGATATATCAGTTTACACAATCAAAGATTATTTGCTCCCGAGCAGATAAAAAGAGTTTTAAGACTATTGCAGAATCAAACATTCAACAGTAGTATCAGGGACTACACCTAGTGGGTGCACTTGGCGTGCCCCCACTGGTTTAAGAGTTCACTCGACGAGATCTATTCGAGATCGAGTGGATTTGTTATCAACAAAGATCTAAGACCCTCACCGAATCAACATTCGACAACGGGCTCGAGGACTACACCCAGTGGGTGCACTTTGCGTGCCCCCACTGATTCGAAAGTTCACCCGACATCGACTCAGGTGAAGAAGATTGTAAAGTAAAAGAATGCACCCAGTGGGTGAAAGGATGCACATGAAGTTTGAAAAGGTTTGAAAATGCTCATCCACGGCCATCTTACGAGTAAGAAAGAAGCAGTTCTCAAGTATCAAGTTAGAAGATCAGTCGGAAACCAACTAACCTAGACATGGGCTTGGAGAGATGCACTAGCATCATAGGCGGCTTGGCGGGTCTCATGCACTATCTCCATCCGCTCCATCATTAGGCATGCTTGGCGTATAGCTTCTTTAGCAGCGCTCACCTGATCCTCCGGGACATGATGGGTGACGAACAACGGAGACGGTGGAACAGTCGCAGTAACCTGAGGGTCTGAAGTATGGAGTTGAACAGATGAAGCAAGATCTTGGGTAGTCGACGCTCACGGACGTTCAGTCGACACAGGATCAGCAAAAGTGACAGAGGCCCGATTGAGGTCTAAAGTCTACTGGATCACCGGTTCGGGCACTGATGTCGTCTGAGTTGTCTTGCCGATTGGCGCCTTCCTACCCGAGCTCCTGCTTCTCCTTCCGATAGGCCTTAGAGGCACACCTTCATCATTGTCTGGAAGTTCAATCACATGTGGCGGCGCTGCAAAAATTTCGACCGTAATATATCAGTCGACCTGCAAATCAATTGACAAAGTGGAGGCAAGATGGCAGAGTCACACCTGCTTTGGAGGTGGCCGCATCTTCCATTTCCGCATCATCCTCATTCCTATAAATATCTACAGAAGTCCCAGAAGTAGCAGCATTGCATGTTCCAGAACTCACTTGGTCAAGCAAGAAAGCGAGTCGACGACTACTTAAGGAGTTCTTGAATAAAAGGAGAAAACAAAACACTTACCCGGAGGCGATGGGAACGCCAATCTTGATCTTAGTCAGGGTCTTCAGAGGCTTAGGAGCTGCAATCTTGGGTTTCTTCGGCGCCTTCTCAGTCGGAACGGGGGAGGAAGTTCGAGTGCACTTCGAGGTCTGCGCGATTGCCTTGCTGCGGATGCTCACGAGGTCATGGGTCTACTTGGAACGCCTTTCAGTGCGGGGTGGAGAGTCGACCTCCTCGCTGTCGCTCGAGTCCCCACTCTCCTCCTTGTCCTCGTCATTGGATTTCCAGTCACAACTTTCGCCCCCACTCGCCTCTCCCTCCTGGTCCTTCTCTCCATTGGGCATTGAGTACCTATCAGTGTAAATCTGCAAGGCAAAGAATAACATAGACATCAGTCGGACAGGAAGATTTTTGCAAATCAGAAAGAAGAAACACTCGACAGTAAAGGATAGACCTTTTCAGGTTCATGGCCAGCGCAGAATGGTTGGACAATTGTGGAACCCCGGGGGTTATCTTTGTTTCCAGTGATGCCCTGCAACCACAGCTCCACCGTCTCTTCGGTGACCTCCTCCGGGTGGATCTGAGTGTTGTCCTCAATGCCCGAGTACATCCACATAGGATGATCACGGGCCTAGAGTGGCTGGACACGTCGACTGAGAAATACTTCCAGCAAGTCCATACCAGTCATGTCGTCTTGTACTAATTGGATTACTCGCTCCATCAGCATGTTCACCTCTGCTCTCTCTACTGGAGTTACTTTCAAAGAAGTGGGCTGTTGGACTCGCTCCATGGAGAAGGGAGGGAGACCGGTCGACTGACCAGGAGCCAGTTGGTCCTTACAGTAGAACCAGGTCGACTGCCACCCTCTAACTGACTCTGAAGGATCACAACTGGAAAAGCACTTTTGCTTCTCATCTGAATACCTATACCTCCACACATCTGGATCACATGAGTCGTCTCGTCATTCAGATTAGCTTTTTTCATAGACCGAGAGCGACAAGTGAAGATGTGTTTGAAGAGACCCCAATGCGGTCGACAGCCCAAGAGATTTTCACACATGGAAACGAACGCAACGAGGTACGTGATGGTGTTGGGAGTAAAGTGATGAAGTTGGGCTCCAAAGAAGTTCAGAAAACCCCAGAAGAAAGGATGGGGGGAAGAGAGAAACCATGGTCAACGTGAGTCACGGGGAGGACACCCTCACCCTCCTGCGGCTGCAGCTCGATCTCGTTGCCAGGAAGCCTCCAAGACTCGTGGGCAATCGAGCCCCTGCGGCCAGATCCTCCACATCCTCCAGCTGAATCGTGGAGCGAATCCAGTCGCCCTGGATCTAGTCGAGCGGCAGGCTGGACCTCAAGGAAGATCCCCCCTGACTCGTCTTCTTTCCCTTCGGCTTCCCCGCCGCCGTCGCTGCCGCCTTCTTGGCACGCTCTAGAGCCGCCATCTTGTCCTTCCCCATTGCCGCGGACTGCTCACGAGTGGTGTGGAGGTGTCAAGACCGGCGGAGGACGAGGTGAAGAAACAGAGGAAGGACAAGGAGAATGGGATGCGCTATGCAGACGCACTAGCCGCTGAGCCTTTTATTTGCCCGTTTCTGAGTGGCTGACATGCGGGACCTAGAAATCCTGTCAAATCCCACAATAGCCGTGCGCTCGGTACGTGGCAGAAAAGGTGGCGTCGAGATCCAGGCGCCCCTGCCTAATCCGTTCTGATTACTGCGACGCTCTCCGTCCCGCGCGCTTCCCCAAATTTTTAATCCCGTGAGATCCGAGAATGGCAGAGCAATCAGTCACGCCAAAGATTTTGTTCTACTCCAACACTCGAACCATTCCAGAATGAGTTCACTCGACAAATTCTGAATGGATCAAGGTGACTGGAAATAGAGTTGAAGTTCGAACGTGGTTCGCCAACCCAAGCACGATGCCCCGGAAGCATAAAAATTGGGTCGGAACCATCTCCAACTTCTTCTCCCCTCAGACCTCGATCCATTCGGGGTCTAATGACGATGACATGTACTGGGTAGGGTAATAGGCCTGACCTAGACGCCCTTCCCAAGGACACTACCCAAAGATCAACAATATTCAAAGCATTGCAGTTTCCACCGACTAGAATCTCCTCAGAGTGCAACCCACTTGACCAACAATTCCACTCGGATAAACCAATTCTGTTCGACCAGTGTATCACCATTCGACTATACAAGAAACCACTCGGAGTCAAGAAGACCTAAAGTCACTCAGGATGGCAACGGGCAGGCGTTCACTCTGTAGTGTTAATGATCATTTATATGTCTTTATTACAGGCGTTACCAGTAACACCTCACCTTTATGTACATTGAAATCCTTGTAACGTGGGCTGGCTGGGGTCCTGGCGCACTCTATATAAGCCACCCCCCTCCACTGAGACAAGGGTTCGCACCCCTTATAACTTCACGCATAATCTAGTCGACCGCCTCAGGGCACCAAGACGTAGGGCTATTACTTCCTCCGAGAAGGGCCTGAACTCGCAAATCTTGCGTGCACAACCTCGTCGTAGCTAGGATCTTGCCTCCTCCTACGTACCCACCTGTCTACTGTCAGACTTAGAACCACCACACCATCTTCTTAGTTTACTCATCATATATGTCAAGATGCCATGCCCATCTACTATCAATACATATTCCATCTGTCATCATACCATGTTTATCCACTCAAATGTTGTTCATGTGCATCAGACATCAAAAAGGAAGAGAGTGATTGCCGAACCAGAAGGAGCACCAGAAAAGTCCTTGAAAAACATGGTGGTGCTGGAGAAATCAGATAGCACGCCACTTATATTGGCTCTACAACCAGTGACACAAAACGTAGGACCGACTCCAATAGACTTTACCGATACTTCACTGGCCACACCACTAGTCCCACCATAGGACCTGCACTCCACCAAAAGGTATGTCGATTTCAGTTGCCATAGCACTAGCTGTACCATAAAAAATCCCACTCCAGCAAAAAGTATACCATGTCCACCGGCCAAAGACCTATCCCAACTGCAGAGACGGACAGTTCCTGCAGATTGGAACCCCATTCTAGTTATTCCCATATTAAAAGACAATGCTTTCAATGTTGTTAGCAACTACGTGCATATATTCCCATCATGGGAAGATTATAGTGAAGACAAACACCATTTTCACATCATCTTGTCCCACTTATGTGTAAGTGCTATTATTCATGGTGATTATTTTTCTGTTTTCTGCTAATTGACCACATCAATGATTTACATTACATTGTTGTAAGTAGGTGAGGGTCAGTCTGGATAGTCATTACAAGCAAAGCTTGCTTGCGCTTATCAAGGAAGCATTGCAGCAATATCAGTGTTACCTAAGGAAAACACACTTTGATGGCAAGTCTATAAATGAATTTCTGGTGAAGTCTCCTGTGCTAAATTTAGAAGACATTGAATGGAAAAACCTTGTTATGCACTGCTCTTGTTCCCAGGATAAGGTACTCTCTAGGATATCACATGACAATTTGAACTTCTACTTTTCCGCATGTACCCTATGGATTGCTTTTGCAGGAAATCTGCTCGAAGAAGAATCCCAGTTTGAAAAGGAGGACAAGTTATCACAAAAATGCTCCCTGCTGCTTTTCTCTTGTTAGTACCTGTTGTACTATATCACTGTACTTGCATTCATACCTGGTTCATTATGTGACACCAGTATGCATGATAGCTTCCCTATCAATTATTTGCTCCAAACTATCAGCTCTATATTAATGGTTTCATTAATGTAGAATATACTCAGTGCCAATGAAAAAGTATAGCTCTGCATTGTTCTTGTAAGTACCTGTTGTCCTTTATCAGTGTACATATATTGATAGCTAGTTGTTCATGTACCATCACTCTACAGCTTATTTTCCTTTGCCCTCCATTTTCTACACATCACATCTATATTTACCCTTACCATAAGGTTGGGTAAAACCAATGGTATTAAAGAAGTTTAGCTCTGCATTGCTCTTGGTTGTACCTTTTGTGTATATCGTTGTACTTACATTTGTAGCTACTTGGTTATGTAGCATCACTCTTCATCTTCTCTTAAATATTCTCCATTTTTTCTTACATTATCACACCTATATTTACTCTTGACAAAATGTAGAATAAAGGCAATGCTTATGAAGAAGATTCTATGCTAAACTTCTTGAATTGCCCCCCCCCATCAGCATTGACTAGGGCTTTATAGAGCCGGTCTTCACCACTAATGTAAGTTTGTCCATCTCAAGCCTTCGAATTTCGTTGTGTATATTTGGTTAGGCATGACTGCAATAGCTATTTATTTTTGGTGTTTGCATCAAATTGCATAATTAAAGTTTATTATGAAGTTCATAAACAAAACTTTGTCCTTCCCAAATTAAGTTTTCAGTTGTACAACCAAGTTCCTTCTTAATACCATGTAAATTAAACTATACAAAGCAAGTGAACTTATTTTTGCATTGCATGTATGCTTCTGTTCTTGATTCGTAATCCAGTCGTGTGGTGTAACTACCCACTACAGCACGATGTTATATTCTGCAATGTCTTAACTATGAACAATGTCATATTATTCAACTATTATTTGAACCATCACTTTATTTGCCAATCTTAAATGGGATAAATTGACAACACACTAACCATTGATACTTATGAGTTCTTGATCAGTAATCCTGTGTTGTCGTGAAGTTGCCAACTCCTTCACAATGTCATTTCCTGCCATGTCTTAACCTGAACAATACCATATTGTGTTAATGCTATTTTAAACTGTGTCTCTTTATTCACAAATAAGAAATGTGATGAATTGTCAACACTGATACTTATATGTGCAAAACATGTCATCTGTCTGCTTGTTTCTTTTTCAGAGTGAGGAGGATATTAGCGTCAAACAAGTGCAGTCTCATCAACTTGCTCAGCTGCTTGCGCTGCAACTCCCGAGTAGGGCTAACCTTTCTTGAACTCTATTGAACTGATGTCAGTTTTGTATATTGTTTTGTCGACGTGTTTATTTGCACTGGTGGCGATCTTTGATTCCCAGTGTATGTAATTTGTTGTCTGCTTGTGTTTTATTATCATAGTGGCGAACTTTGATGTCCAGTGGATGTAATATGTTGTAATTTCTTTATTGTATAGTCTAGGTTTTTTCTTATTCACAATCCTGCAGTTATTTTACTATATATATATATATCCTGTCTCCGCTCCATGAAAAGTAAACGAGCCAAACCGTAAAATTACAGTACATAATCGGGTCGGCATGCAAATAACTATATATGGGCCCCATCATGGGCCCAGTCATCTTGGTTTGTTAACTGACCTAAATGTTAACTGACCCACTAGTAGTTTTGAGCTTTTAATAGGCCGAGTAAACCGCCGGCCCTATTTTGTCAAGAAAATTCAATGGGCTTTTAGTAGGCTAAAAAGTAGGTTGGGCCTGAAACGTGTAGAACAACTCACGGGCCGACAGCTGGCCGAAATAGACCCCGGCCCATGATTGTGCCAATCACATCACGGGCCGTTAACATGCCAAAATTTTCTCGGTCCTTGTTTGGCCCAATCATATTATAGGCTGTGAGTAGGCCGGTTGCAAAGCGGGTCATAATTAGGCCCAACCACATGATGGGCTTTTAACAGGCCAAAATAAATATAGGGCCAAAATGTTAAACGGGCCTTTAACAAGCCGAAACTAATATCAGGCCATACTACTAAATTGGCCTTTAGCAAAAAGAAATCCTAACTGGGCCTCAAGTGAGCCCAAAAGAACACCGTCTAGTTGATGGGCCGAATCTGATATGGGCCATAGTTTAGCCCAAAGAATGAAAGGCTCTTAAAGGGATGGATCTGATATGGGTCGTAATATGACCCAAAACATGGTACGCTATTAACAGGCCAGATCTCATATGGGCCCTTATTAGGCCCAGAATGTGGCAGGCTGTTAATGGCCCAGATCAAATATGGGTTGGCATTTGGCCCAAAACAAGTTAGCCTGTTAACGGACCAGCCCACCAGTGTCTTGAAAATCTTGTGTGCCTTTAGCAGGGCCGAACCATTATTGTCTGCAAAATCTTGTGGGCCTTTAGCTAGGCCAGCCCATTATGGTCTGCAAAATCTTATGGGCCTTTAGCTGGGCCAGCCCATTTAATCTTTATGTGCCACTTTTGGGTCGGTCCACGTGTCAACATATCATAGGCGCATCTCGCCCATTGTATGAGTGACATCTATGTCATAGCGGAGCTGACACGTGGTACCGTCGGCTAATTAGAATTTTACACGTGAAAAATCACCATTGGTCGTGGCTGTTAGCAGGTTATCATATCCAAAACCAGACCCGATAGCTTAACGGCAACCTGTTACAGTGGATGCCACGTGTCGATTACCCTTGACGAAAGCACTTCCATGAAACAGCATTTATTGTCATGGAAAAGGACACTTCCGTGATGATAATATTCATATTGTCATGGAACACTTCTATGACAGCACAGGTATGGCTATCTTGATTCTGTCATAAAATTGTCATGGATGTACATGCATGATAGAAAATGTGACCTACTGTGACAAACACGTATCATCACGGAAGTGTATTTTTTTGTAGTGTCGCCACCTGGTGGGTCCCCTCTAGTAGTTTCTTCGCCCAATAATTCTTATATATTCCAAAATAATTCTCCATAATTTTTTAGGACTTTTGGAGTTGTACAGAATAGGTCTCTGAGATTTGCTCCTTTTCTTTCCAGGATTCCAGTTGTCGGAATTCGCCCTCTTCATGTAAATCTTGTAAAATAAGAGAGAAAAGGCCTAAGTATTGTACCGTAATGTATAATAATAACCCATACTGCAATAAATATCAACATAAAAGCATGACGCAAAATGGACGTATCAACTCCCCCAAGCTTAGACCTCTCTTGTCCTCAAGCAAACGTCAAAATTGATAATCATGACCACATGTTTAGAGATCGAGGTGTTGATAAAATAAAATACGGACATGAGGGCATCATGATCATCTTTAGAACAGCAACATATATTGTCATATAACTTCTTATACTAAACTAACAATTCATTGACAAGGTAAATTATGAATCAAAAACTTTATTGAAAACCAACAAACTATGATCTTGGTCATTGGCACAATTGTAATTTATCATAACATCGGAAAGAGCCAATGTAAGAGTTTTTTATAGCAAGCCTACATACTCAACCATATTTTAGTCTTTCATAATTGCTAACACTCACGCGATACTTATGAAATCAAAGTCTCATTCGTACATAGAGAAAGATAGGGGCTTATAGTTTTGCCTCCCAACCTTTTACATCAAGGGTAATGTCAACAATAATACTTTATGATAACCTACATCCAAGTGGATATATATATATATATATCTGGATCTTTCCCCAGCACATAGTGCTTGCCAAAAAGAAAAGGTGTAAAAAGGAAAGGTGAAGATCACCATGACTCTTATATGAAGGTAGAAGGTAAAAGTAAAAGATATGCCCTTCGCAGAGGGAAGCAGATGTTTTCATGCACTTTTATGGTTGGATGCTAAAAATCTTCATGCAAAAGAACGTCACTTTATATTGTCGCTTGTGATAAAGAACTTTATTATGTAGTCCATCGCTTTTATTTCTTCCACATCACAAGTTCATATAAAGCTTATTTTCCTCACATTAAAAGATCATACATATTTAGAGAGCAATTTTTATTGCTTGCACAGATGACAACTTACTTGAAGGATCTTACTCAATCCATAGGTAGGTACAGTGGACTCTCATGGCAAAACTGGGTTAAGGGATTTTGGATGCACAAGTAGAATCTCTACTTAGTGCAGAAGATTTGCTTAGCATAGGATGGGAAGCAAGCTCAATGCTACCTCTTGAGCACTCTGTTGGTTTTCCCTTGAAGAGCAAAGGGTGATGCAGCAAAGTAGCGTAAGTATTTCCCTTAGTTTTTGAGAACCAAGGTATCAATCCATTAGGAGACTACACGCAAGTCCCTCATACCTGCACAAACAAATAAGAACCTCGCAACCAATGCGATAAAGGGGTTGTCAATCCCTTCACGGTCACCTACGAGAGTGAGATCTGACAGAGATAATAAGATAAATATTTTTGTTATTTTTATGATTTAGATAGGAAAATAAAGATTGCAAAGTAAAATAGATTGGAAACTTATATGATAAAAGATAGACCCGGGGGCCATGGGTTTCACTAGTGGCTTCTCTCAAGATATCATAATTATTACGGTGGGTGAAAAAATTACTGTCAAGCAACTGATAGAAAAGTGCATAATTATGAGAATATCTAGGCATGATCATGTATATAGGCATCACGTCCGCAACATGTAGAGGGATAAACTCAAGCAATATGATATAAACCCCATCTTTTTATCCTCGATGGCAACAATACAATATGTGCCTTGCTACCCCTGCTGTCACTGGGAAAGGACACAACAAGATTGAACCCAAGTCTAAGCACTTCTCCCATTGCAAGAAAGATCAATCTAGTAGGCCAAACCAAACTGATAATTCGAAGACACTTGCAAAGATAACCAATCATACATAAAAGATTTCAAAGAAGAATCAAATATTGTTCACAGATAAACTTGATCATAAACCCACAATTCATCAGATCTCGACAAACACACCGCAAAAAAAGTTACAGCAAATAGATCTTAAAGAAGATTGAGGAGAACTTTGTATTGAGATCCAAAGAGAGAGAAGAAGCTATCAAGCGAATAACTATGGACCCAAAGGTCTATGGTAAACTACTCACACATCATCAGAGAGGCTATGGTGTTGATGTAGAAGCCCTCTGTTCCCCCTCCGGCGAAGCTCCAAAAAAAGCCCCAAGATGGGATCTGTTGGGTACAGAAGGTTGTGGCAGTGGAAATAGGGTTTCGTGGTGCTCCTGGATGTTTTTGGCGTATATGAATATATATAGGAGGAAGAAATAGGTCGGTGGAGCTGCTAGGGGCCCATGAGTGTGGGGCGTGCCCAGGGGGCAGGCGCGCCTCCCTGCCTCGTGGCCACCTCGTTTCTTTCTTGACGTCTACTCCAAGTCCCCCGGATCACGTTTGTTCCAAAAATAACTCTCCCGAGGGTTTCATTCCGTTTGATATTCCTTCTGTGCGAAATACTAAAATAGGCCAAAAAACTGCAATTTGCAATGGGCCTTGGGTTAGTAGGTTAGTCCCAAAAATAATATAAAAGTGTATAAATAAGTCCATTAAACATCCAAAACAGATAATATAATAGCATGGAACAATCAAAAATTATAGATACGTTTGAGACGTATCAAGCATTCCCAAGTTTAATTCCTGCTCGTCCTCGAGTAGGTAAATGAAAAAACAGAATTTTTGATTTGGAATGCTACCTAGCATAATTCTCAATGTATTTTTCTTTATTGTGGCACAAATGTTCAGATCCGAAAGATTCAAGACAAAAGTTTAATATTGACATAAAAATAATAATACTTCAAGCATACTAACTAAGCAATCATGTCTTCTCAAAATAACATGGCAAAAGAAAGTTCATCCCTACAAAATCATATAGTTTGGTCATGCTCCATTTTCATCGCATAAGAATGCTCTCATCATGCACAACCCCGATGAAAAGCCAAGCAATTGTTTCATACTTTAGTAATCTCAAACTTTTTTCAACTTTTACACAATACATGAGCGTGAGCCATGGATATAGCACTATGGGTGGAATAGAATATGATGATGGGGTTAGGTGGAGAAGACAAAAGGGAGAAAGTCTCACATTGACGCGGCTAATCAACGGGCTAGGGAGATGCCCATCAATTGATGTCAATCCAAGGAGTAGGGATTGCCATGCAACGGATGCACTAGAGCTATAAATGTATGAAAACTCAACAAAAGAAACTAAGTGGGTGTGCATCCAACTTGCTTGCTCACGAAGATCTAGGCATTTGAGGAAGCCCATTGTTCGAATATACAAGCCAATTTCTATAATGAAAAATTCTCACTAGTATATGAAAGTGACAAACAAGAGACTCTCTATCATAAAGATCATGGTGCTACTTTGAAGCACAAGTGTGGAGAAAAAGGATAGTAGCATTCCCCCTTTTTATTTCTTTTCTTTTTTTTCTTTTCTTTTTTGGGACTTTCTTTTTTTGGCCTTTCTCTCTCTTTTTTATTTGGGACAATGCTCTATTAATGATGACCATCACACTTCTATTTATTTACAACTCAATGATTACAACTCGATACTAGAACAAAATATGACTCTATATGAATGCCTCTGGCGGTGTACCGGGAAGGGTAATGAATCAAGAGTGACATGTATGATAAATTATGCATGGTGGCTTTGCCACAAATACGATGTCAACTACATGATGACGCAAGGCAATATGAAAATGATGAAGCATGTCATAAATGAAACGGTGGAAAGTTCCATGGCAATATATCTCGGAATGGCTATGGAAATGCCATAATAGGTAGGTATGGTGGCTGCTTTGAGGAAGATATAAGGAGGTCTATGTGTGATAGAGTGTATCATATCACGGGGTTTGGATGCACCGGCGAACTTTGCACCAACTCTCAAGGTGAGAAAGGGCAATGCACGGTACCGAAGAGGCTAGCAATGATGGAAAGATGAGAGTGCGTATATCCATGGACTCAACATTAGTCATAAAGAACTCACATACTTATTGCAAAAATCTACAAGTCATGAAAAACCTAGAATTATGCGCATGCTCCTAGGGGGGATAGATTGGTAGGAAAAGACCATCGCTCGTCCCCGACCACCACTCATAAGGAAGACAATCAAAGAACACCCCATGTTTCAAATTTGTTACATAACGGTTACCATACATGCATGCTATGGGACTTGTAATTTTCAACACAAGTATTTCTCAAATTCACAACTACCCAACTAGCACACTCTAATATCACCATCTTTATATCTCAAAACAATTGTCAAGTATCCAACTTCTCATAGTATTCAATGCACTTTTTATGATAGTTTTTATTATACCCATCTTGGATGCCTATCATATTAGGACTAATTTCATAACCAAAGAAAATTACCATGCTGTTCTAAAGGACTCTCAAAATAATATAAGTGAAGCATTAGAGATCAATAATTTCTATCAAGTGAAACCACCACCGTGCTCTAAAAGATATAAGTGAAGCACTAGAGCAAAATTATCTAGCTCAAAAAGATATAAGTGAAGCACATAGAGTATTCTAATAAATTCCAATTCATGTTGTCTCTACCAAAAGGTGTGTGCAGCAAGGATTATTGTGGTAAACTAAAAAGCAAAGACTCAAATCATACAAGATGCTCCAAGCAAAACACATATCATGTGGTGACTAAAAATAGAGCCTCAAGTGAAGTTACCGATGGAAGAAGACGAAAGAGGGGATGCCTTCCGGGGCATCCCAAAGCTTAGGCTTTTGGTTCTCCTTGAATTTTACCTTGGGGTGCCTTGGGCATCCCCAAGCTAGGCTCTTACCAGTCCTTATTCCAAAATCCATCAAATCTTTACCAAAAACTTGAAAACTTCACAACACAAAACTGAAAAGAAAATCTCATGAGCTCCGTTAGTTTAAGAAAACAAACCACCACTTAAGCTAATGTAATAAACTCATTCTTTACTTGTATTGGTGTTAAACCTACTGTATTCCTACTTCTCTATGGTTCATACCCTCTGACACTAGCCATAGATGCATCAAAATAAGCAAACAACACACGAAAAACAGAATCTGTCAAAAACAGAACAGTCTGTAGTAATTTGTAGGTTTCGAATACTTCTGTAACCCCAAAAATTCTGAAATAAATTTTCGGCGTGAGAAATTTTTATTTTAATTATCTGCAAAAAGAATCAACCTAATCGCGCTCTCCAGTAAAAAAAATGGCAGCAAATCTCATGAGCACTAAATTTTCAGTTTTTTACAGCAAGATTGCTAAAACTTCCCCCAAGTCTTCCCAAAGGTTCTACTTGGCACAAAAACTAATTAAAAGCATAAAACCACATCTAAAAAGAGGCTAGATGAATTATTTATTACTAAACAGAAGAAAAAAGCAAGAAAGAAAAAATAAAATTAGGTTGCCTCCCAACAAGCGCTATCGTTTAACGCCCCTAGCTAGACATTGATAATTTCAATGATGCTCACATGAAAGACAAGTATTGAATTACAAAGAGAGCATCATGAAACACATGACAAACGCATCTAAGTATAACATACTTCCTATGCATAGGCGTTTTATAAACAAACAAATTATCTATAACACCCTCGATGCGACTATATGTCCCACGTGTCGAGGCACGACTTAGAGGCATAATCGCATTGAAGGCATATGTCGCAAGTTAGGCAATATTCACAACATCCCATGTAATATATATATAATAAAAGGGGAGATAACATAGTTGGCTTACACTCGCCACGTACATCAAGTACATAAATAACATTACATCATCCAAACACTCATAGCCCGACTACGGCGCCAAAATAAAACATAACCCAACATGCGACACGGTCCTGATCACCCTCAACTGGGCACCACTACTGATCATCAGGAAAGGAAACATAGTATCGTTGAGAGTCCTCGTCGACCTCCCACTTGAGCTCAAGCGCGTCACCTGGAGCGGAATCATCAGGCCCTGCATCTGGTGTAATAGTAAACTGTGAGCCACAGGGACTCAGCAATCTCGCACCCTCGCGATCAAGACTATTTAAGCTTATAGGAAAGGCAAGGTATATATGTGGAGCTGCAGCAAGCGACTAGCATATATGGTGGCTAACCTGTTCGCAAAAGAGAGCGAGAAGAGGAGGCAAAGAGCGAGCGAGAAACTAGAGTCCCAACTTAGCCCATGACAAGCTCTCACGGTCAACGAAGGAATAGACCTCGTCCCGAGACGTTTCGATCAGACTCAGTACCTCGGTTCTTCAAGACACTTCGACAAGTTAAAACAAGCCCGCAACACCGCCCAGATGTGCCGACAAATCCCGATAGGAGCTGCACATATCTCGTTCTCAGGGCACACCGGATGAGCAAGACGTCGGGTAGGCCAGCCCAGAGTTGCCCCTGGTAGCCCCGGACATCGCTCGGTTGGACCAACACTCAGAGGAGCACTGGCCCGGGGGGGGGGGGGGGGGGCTAAAATAAGTAGACCCTCGGGCTCCAGAAACCCAAGGGAAAAGAGGCTAGGTGGCAAAAGATAAAACCAAGGTTGGGCATTGCTGGAAAAGCTTTAATCAAGGCGAACTATCAAGGGGTTCCCATTATAACCCAACTGCGTAAGGAACGCAAAATCCGGGAACATAACACTGATATGACGGAAACTAGGGCAGCAAGAGTAGAACAAAACACTAGGTGAGGGGCCGAGCCTTCCACCCTTTACCAAGTATATAGATGTATTAAGATAACAAGATAAAATAATGATATCCCACCAAGTAAATAAATGTTCCAACAAGGAACGGCCTCCAATCTTCACCTGCAACTAGCAACGCTATAAGAGGGGCTGAGCAAAGCGGTAACATAGCCAATTAACGGTTTGCTAGGACATGGTGGGTTAGAGGTTTGACATGGCAATTTGGGAGGCTTGAAAGCAAGTGGTAGGCATCGTAGCATTGGCATAGCAAAAGAGCGAGCAATCTAGCATAGCAAAGATAGAAGTGATTTCGAGGGTATGATCATCTTGCCTGCAAAGTTGTCAGAGTTGACTGGATCCTCGAAAGCAAACTCAACGGGCTCACTGTTAGTGAACTCATCTCTCGGGTCTACCCAAACAAGACAAACAAGCAACAAGGACACAATCAACCACGTGCAAGGATCAAACAATATGATGCAAGGATAGTATGCTATGCGGGATGCGATCCAGGATGCATATGCAAGATTTGACAAGGGATGCATGAACCTGGCCTCAACATGGAAATCCAAGTGTGCCACTAGAAAGATGAGATGAAATCGCTTGAAAACGATATAAAGAACGCCGGAATCGGAGCCACGGTTTGGAAATGGCAAGCAATTCAAATATGGCCACGTTCTGCGATTTACAGCAAGTAGCCGTCTAAATGCAACGAGATGAACATGCTACAGCACCCAAACATGGCATGAGAATACATGGCAGGGATGCATTCATGATTCTTAACAAAAATCTAGCACTGAGCTACGGCCAATCCATCCATTAACAGGTTCAAACAAGCATGGCAAAAATGCATATGGTAAACAGATTTCAAACTTCGTGAAATTAACACTTGTCTGGAATTTCAGATCAGATAGCACTCTTCGGAGCAACAAAACTATATGCTAAAGACCTGAACATGGCAAAGAAAAGCATGGCATGGAGCTACTCAAAGAGCTTAACAAAAGCCCCTTAGTGTCCTTGAGCCAAAAGGGATAAGAAAATACAATTGCAAGCATGTGAACATGGCAAAAACATAATCAGTTCTCAGCCTTAGTGAAAACTGGAGCATGCTGAAACAGATATCAAGTAGGCATGTTTACAAGCTCGATGCACTCACTACAGAGAAAGTCATGACAAACTAAGCATACATCCACCAAGAATACACAAAATGCAAGCTAGACATGGCAAGAACAATAGCATAGCATGCACGGATCAACTACAACATCCTCGGCAAAATCGCTAACAAGTAGACAATCTGCCCAGATTCACGAAGTAGCAAAAGTAGAGCTCGATTGACTCAAGCTAGGGTGCTCCATAATTGCAAACAAAGACATGGATGGACATAGCACTACAATATTAATAAAACATCCTTACTGATCATCCCCAAAAGGGGCACGGATCACTAGGAAACAACATGAACATATGGCATCATGAGAAAAACAGATCAAGTGCCTCACTTTGCAAGCTTGTGATAGTCACCACACACATCACAAAAATACATGGGTTGCACCTCTGGAAAGATGGCAAAACCCTTAACAAAACACATGTAGAGCTCATGGGCATATCATGCACACAATAATCATGGCAAAAATGACAAATATCTAAATGGAGCAGCACATCTGACAATTATTTCAAGTACCCCTCTTTTAACAGCATTTCGGGAATCAAGATGAACTCAAATGAAAATGATGCAATGGAATGAAATGATGTGCTCTCTGAGGCGAACAATTTGATATGCTATATGCCCAAGACGGAGCTACTGATGCAAAGTTACGATGCGATGAACATGTCAATATGAACTAGGGTTTCGGGAGAAAGTCGAACCTCGAGATTTAGATCTCAGATCTCGCACTGTAGCGGTAATGTAGCGGTACTGTAGCAGACGGGCTCGAGGTCGCCGGAAATGGAGATGAGATCACCAGACATGGCGCGGGGGCGGCCGGAGAGGTCGGATCCGACCGGATCCTGCCGGATCCAGGCGCGGCGGGGCCGGAGGAGCAGCGGGCCGGCGAGGGGTGGCGACGAGGCAGAGCGGCGGCGGGCTCCGGCGCGCTGGGCGGCGGTCGGCGTTGGCGACCACGGCGGCTGACATCGGAGGGCGGCGAGGGGCTCGGCCGCCGGAGCGCGGGGAGAAGAAGCCTCGGGCGGCGCGACGAGGTAGGAGGGCGGCGGAGGCGCGGGTTCGCGGGGGCCGGCCACGGGCCTCCTGGGCCGGAGCAGCGGCGGCGGGGACGAGGCGACACATGGCGCGCAGCTAGTGGAACGGGGCGGCGGCACGAAGTGTCCGGCCGGATACGGACATGTCCGGAGCGGCGCGAGATAATTTTTAGGGTTTCGGGGGAAGGAGAAGGAGAATTTTAGAGGGGGTCTCTTTAAATAGGCATAGAGGGAGCTAGGAGAGTCAAAATGAGGTGCGGTTTTCGGCCACACGATCGTGATCGAACGCTCTAGATGATGGAGAAGGTTTTGGTGGGTTTTGGTCCAAATTGAAGGGGTGTTGGGCTGCAACACACACGAGGCCTTTTCGGTCCCTCGGTTAACCGTTGGAGCATCAAACGAAGTCCAAATGGTACGATACTTGACAGGCGGTCTACCGGTAGTAAACCAAGGTCTCGGTCCAATCCGGAAATGTTTAATACCCACACACGAAAGAAAGGTAGAAATGACCACCGGAGGAGAACGAAGCGCCAGAATGCAAAACGGACAACGGGGAAAATGCTCGAATGCGTGAGATGAACACGTATGCCAATGCAATGCACATGATGACATGATATGAGATGCATGACAACGATAACAACACACGGAGACAAAAACGCGAACCCGAGAAAATAAAATAACTTAACGCCAGAAACGGCAAGAGTTGGAGTACATATTGGGTAAGTTACATCCAGGGTGTTACAACACTCCACCACTATGAAAGGATCTCGTCCCGAGATCTAGGACTGAAAGAACGCCGGGTACTCAGAACAAAGGTGATCCTCGCGTTCCCAGGTAGCTTCACGGTCGGAATGGTGTGACCACTTGACTTTGAGGAATTTGATTGACTAGTTGCGAGTCTTGCGTTCAGTCTCTTCAAGAATAGCAAGTGGGTCCTCACGATAGGAGAGATCTTCCTGGAGCTCAATGTCCTCGAAGTTGACGGTACGGTCAGGAGTCTTGAAGCACTTTCGGAGTTGAGATACATGGAACACATCATGAACATTTGCAAAGTTTGAAGGAAGATCGAGTCGATAGGCGAGATCGCCTCTCTTGCTGACAATCTTGAAAGGTCCCACATATCTGGGGGCAAGCTTCCCTTTGATACCGAAGCGACGAGTACCTTTCATAGGAGAGACACGGAGGTAAACATGATCTCCGATCTCGAAAGCCAAATCACGGTGCTTACTATCATAGTAGCTCTTCTGGCGGGATTGGGCTGCTTTGAGGTTATCTCGAATGACTTTGCACATTTCCTCTACCTCTGTGATTAAGTCATTACCCAGCAGCTGACGTTCACCGGTTTCAGACCAGTTGAGAGGGGTACGGCACTTCATGCCATACAGAATTTCAAATGGGGCCTTGCCCGAACTTGCTTGAAAACTGTTGTTGTAGGAGAATTCAGCATAAGGAAGACAATCCTCCCACTTCATGCCAAAGGAGATCACACAAGCCCTGAGCATATCTTCAAGAATCTGGTTGACATGCTCGATTTGACCGCTAGTTTGAGGATGGAAAGCTGTGCTGAAGCGGATGTTGGTGCCCCTGGCCTTCTGAAAAGAATCCCAAAACTTGGAGGTAAATATGCTGCCACGGTCTGAAGAGATCACTTGTGGAATACCGTGCAGAGAGACAATTCAAGAGGTATAGAGTTCCGCCAATTGAGCTGCAGTGATTGACTCTTTGATAGGCAGAAAGTGAGCCACTTTGGTGAGTTTGTCGATGACAACGAATATAGCATCATTGCCACGCCTGGACTTTGGAAACCGAGTCATGGAGTCCATTTCGATGTGGTCAAACTTCCATTCTGGAATGGCAAGAGGTTGGAGGAGACCAGCTGGTCTTTGGTGTTCTGCCTTCACTCTTCTGCAGACATCACATTCATTCACGAATTGAGCAATCTCGCGCTTCATTCGAGTCCACCAATAAGTCTGCTTGAGGTCCTGATACATCTTCGTGCTCCTAGGGTGGATGGAGAGGAGAGAATTGTGAGCCTCGTTCATGATCACTTTACGGAGTTCACCTTTGGGTACAACAATACGGTCCTCGAAGAAGAGAGTATCTTTGTCATCAAGGCGGTAGCACTTGTACTTGGGTTGACTCTTGGCAATCCCAATCTTCACCTTTTTCACCATAGCATCAAGAAGCTGGGCTTGGCGAATCTGGTCTTCCAAGGTAGGAGAGACTTGAAGGTTGGCAAGGAAACCTTGAGGAACAACTTGCACATTATGTTTGCAGAAAGCTTCACAAATCTCGGGTTGGTAAGGCTTAAGAATCAGGCTGTTGCAATAAGCTTTCCTACTCAATGCGTCAGCAATCACATTGGCCTTGCCTGGAGTATACTCGATACTTGGATTATACTCTTGAATCATTTCGACCCATGGAGTTGCCTGAGGTTGAGATTAGGATGTGTGAAGATGTACTTGAGACTCTTGTGTTCAGTGGAAATGTCCACTTTTCTTCCCAATAAGAGATGTCTCCAAGTCAAAAGAGCATGCACAACGGCCGCCAACTCGAGATCATGAGTGGGGTAGTTCTTCTCATTGGGCTTCAATTGGCGAGAGGTATAAGCAACAACTTTTTTCTCTTGCATCAGCACTGCGCCAAGACCTTGAAGAGAGGCATCACAAAAGACCTCGTACGGCTTGGATTCATCAGGCGGAGTGAGAACTGGAGCAGTGATCAATTTCTCTTTCAAAGTGTTGAAAGCAATGTCACACTCCGGAGACCAAACGTACTTGACGTGCTTCTGGAGAAGATTTGAGAGAGGCTTCGCGATCTTGGAAAAGTTTTCAATGAATCTTCGTCAATAACTTGCGAGACGGAGGAAGCTACGGAGTTGCTTCATGTTTTGAGGAGGTTCCAAATTCACAATTGCAGACACCTTCTCAGGATTCACGGCAATGCCCTTGGCAGAGATGATATGACCAAGATAAAGAACCTCATCGAGCCAAAATTCGCACTTGGAGAACTTGGCATAGAACTTGTGTTCCCTCAGCTTGTCGAGTACCAAGCGCAAGTGCTTGGCATGATCTTCCTTGTTCTTCGAGAAAACCAGAATGTCGTCAAGATAGACCAAAACGAAGTCATTGGTATAGGCATTGAAGATGAAGTTCATCATGCAAGAGAAAGTCGGAGGAGCGTTGACGAGGCCAAAAGACATGACAGTGTATTCATATGAACCATAGCTTGTCCTAAAAGTCGTCTTGGGAATATCTTGCTCACGGATTCGAATCTGATGATAACCCATACGGAGATCAAGCTTGGAGAATACTTGGGCACCTTTGAGTTGTTCGAACAGCTCATTGATGTTGGGAAGTGGGTATTTGTTCTTGATGGTCTTCTTGTTCAATGGACGGTAATCAACACAAAGTCGGTCCGTTCCATCCTTCTTCTTCACAAAAAGAACACCACAACCCCACGGAGAAGAACTAGGCCGGATGAGACCCATTCTTTCTTGAATATCGAGTTGCTTCTTCAGCTCCTTCAACTCTTCAGGTCCGAGCTTGTAAGGACGCTTGCACACAGGTTCTGTGCCAGGCTCAAGATCGATGACGAATTCAACTGGCCCGTGCGGAGGCATTCCTGGAAGCTCTTCTGGAAAGACGTCTTGATATTCGCAAACGACTGGAATTTGCGAGATAGCATCGAGTTCACCCTTCTCATTGAGAGAAAACAGACAGATAGTATCATCACGAGCGGCAAAGACAATTACATCCTTAGACGAATGAGTCAATTGAATCTGCCTGGCTGCACAGTCAAGATGTGCCTTGTGCTTAGAAAGCCAATCCATCCCGAGAATAAGATCAATATCCGAGATGCCAAGAACCATAGGAGAAGAAAGGAACTTGTAGTCACCCAAGGTGATAGTAACGTCCGGAGCCATCATTTTAGTGTTCATGAACAAACCCGGAGAAGAAAACGCTATTGGCTTAAGCAAATCAATAGTATGCACATCATGCATGGATGCAAAAGGCTTCGATAAAAATGATAAAGATGCACCACTGTCAAAAAGAACTCTTGCGGGAATGTCATTAACAGGAAGGTTACCCATGATCACATCTGGTGAGTCCTCTGCCTGAGCTGCATTCATCAAGTTGACCTTGGCGGACTTGGTGTTATGCTTGACCATAGCTGTACTTGCCGATCTGACAGGAGGAGGAGGAGGGAGACGCCTCTGATTGAGACACTTGTTGGCATAGTGACCCCTCTGTTGGCACTTGTTGCACGTGACCTCTGAAAGCGGACGATGATACGGAGCACTCGATCTTTGAGCTTGAGACGAAGTCTTGTTCTGAAAGCCAGGGTTGGGTGGGTGGGAAGATCCACTGCCACCTTTGCTCTTCTGCTGATACGGCTGACAGAACGGAGGAGGAGGAAGCCAATACTTCTGCTGCTTGGCCACTTGAGT
This sequence comes from Triticum aestivum, assembly GCF_018294505.1. Classification (NCBI taxonomy): domain Eukaryota; kingdom Viridiplantae; phylum Streptophyta; class Magnoliopsida; order Poales; family Poaceae; genus Triticum; species Triticum aestivum. Next base: position 277,845,661 of record NC_057809.1, on the reverse strand, counting down.
AGAGGAAGAAGGAGTAGCATCTCTAACTCGCTTCTTGGAAGCATCACACCTTAGTTGAGCGGCCTCTTGCTTCAATGCCATGTTGTACAACTCATCGTACCTCAAGGGCTCAAAGAGAACAAGAGCTAGCTGAATTTCTTCTCTGAGACCACCCCTGAACTGGTATATCATACTCTTCTCATCAGGAACATCCTGCTTGGCAAAGCGGGCGAGCTTTTGAAACAACTTTTTGTAGTCATAGACAGACAAAGAGCCTTGCCTCAGGTTGCGGAATTCCTCACGCTTGCTCTCAACCACGCTCTGAGGGATATGGTGAGCTCTGAAATCTTGACGGAATTCATCCCAAGTGATCACACGTCCACCTCTGGAATCCTTGTACTGTTGGAACCATTCTGCAGCTTGATCTTTGAGTTGGAAGGAAGCGAACTTGACGAAGTCCTCAGGCCTAACGTTACTGCACTCGAAATGCTTGCACAGATCCACAAGCCAATCGTCAGCATCGGTTGCCTCAACACAATTGCTTAAAGTCTTTGGCCCGTTAGCAAGGAACTGGTTGAGTGTAGCAAAGTGATTCTGATTGTTGCCTTGGTTCCCTTGGTTGCCTTGATTGCGCTCTTGAAGAATTTGCATGATCAACTGTGTGTTTGCATTGGTTGCGGCCATCACAGCTTGCCATGCCTCCGGAGGAGGTGGAGGTGGTGGCGGATCCTGATTCTGGTTCTGATTGGTGCTCTTAGCGGGAGCCATCCTGAAGAGGTTGACCACCCTTAGCACATAGACAGATAAAATGAAGCTGAATCCAAGAGAATGAAAATTGCAACATATAGTCTTCACATCCGAACAAAATGAATGAATGCATTCCTCTTGAAATGGTCACATATCCATAAATTGAGAAGCCACGTAGAATTTAGGTAGAGAAATAAATCAACAAGGTACGGATCAAGAACGAATACTCGGTAAGAAATCCCAATCTCAAACCAAATATCCGTGGAAGAAGAAACTAGAGCTACAAGAATTCCCACCTATGAAACTCCCGAACCTTTCCGGTTATGCAATCAGGTGTTGGGGATACAGGGGAAGCATAATATCTCACCCAAATCTAGCAAATCCTACATCCAGCTGTATCCATCCTTCAACACATAACCGAGAAAAACTTCGGAAACCATCTACCTCAACCTTCGAAAAGCATCCATTATACAAGTTATGGCGATACACCCGAACTCCCGCCCAAGTACTGGGTGGCGTCGAGGTTATCTCACCAACAAACTGCATAAAAGAGATTTTCGATGTCGGCATACTAAACACAGGTATTCCAGAACTGCAACGATAAAATTATGACGACAACACCTCACAGCTCAACTCCCCGGGACACTTCCACAAAACCCCTGACAGGAGGCACCAAGACAATGTTCTCGTCATAAAACCATCGGAACGATTCCAAGATACCAGCGTGATCCTAAATTTTTTTTAGTGAAATTTGAGAAGAGAAGAGTCAAAACTCTACGTCAGGATGCCTTACCAGAGGATGAGGAGACTGGGAAGTAAAAAGAATTCCTAAACTCTCCGATATATAATTCCTAAATGACTCAATACATTTTTCTAGACACAACTCGGCTGCTAAAAATGATCAAGCAATGGGGCTCCTAAGGTTGGGGAAGGCTCTGATTACCAACTTATAACACCCTCGATGCGACTATATCTCCCACGTGTCGAGGCACGACTCAGAGGCATAATCGCATTGAAGGCATATGTCGCAAGTTAGGCAATCTTCACAACATCCCATGTAATATATATAATAAAAGGGGAGATAACATAGTTGGCTTACACTCGCCACGTCAATCAAGTACATAAATAACATTACATCATCCAAACACTCACGGCCCGACTACGGCGCCAAAATAAAAGATAACCCAACATGCGACACGGTCCCAATCACCCTCAACTGGGCACCACTACTGGTCATCAGGAAAGGAAACATAGTATCGTTGAGAGTCCTCATCGAACTCCCACTTGAGCTCAAGAGCGTCACCTGGAGCGGAATCATTAGGCCCTGCATCTGGTGTAATAGTAAACTGTGAGCCACAGGGACTCAGCAATCTCGCACCCTCGCGATCAAGACTATTTAAGCTTATAGGAAAGGCAAGGTATATATGTGGAGCTGCAGCAAGCGACTAGCATATATGGTGGCTAACCTGTTCGCAAAAGAGAGCGAGAAGAGGAGGCAAAGAGCGAGCGAGAAACTAGAGAACAACCTGCGCAAGCATTACTCCAACACCGTGTCCACTTCCCGGACTCCGCTGAGAAGAGGCCATCACGGTAACACACTCAGTTGATTCATTTTAATTAAGTTAAGGTTCAAGTTATCTACAACCGGACATTAACAAATTCCCATCTGCCCACAACCGCGGGCATGGCTTTCGAAAGTTCAAATCCCTGCAGGGGAGTCCCAACTTAGCCCATGACAAGCTCTCACGGTCAATGAAGGAATAGACCTCCTCCCGAGACGTTCCGATCAGACTCGGTACCTCGGTTCTTCAAGACACTTCGACAGGTTAAAACAAGACCAGCAACACCGCCCAGATGTGCCGACAAATCCCAATAGGAGCTGCACATATCTCGTTCTCAGGGCACACCGGACGAGCAAGACGTTGGGTAGGCCAGCCCAGAGTTGCCCCTGGTAGCCACGGACATCGCTCGGTTGGATCAACACTCAGAGGAGCATTGGCCCGGGGGGGGGCTAAAATAAGATGACCCTCGGGCCCCGGAAACCCAAGGGAAAAGAGGCTAGGTGGAAAAAGATAAAACCAAGGTTGGGCATTGCTGGAAAAGCTTTAATCAAGGCGAACTATCAAGGGGTTCCCATTATAACCCAACCGCGTAAGGAACACAAAATCCGGGAACATAACACCGATATGACGGAAACTAGGGCGGCAAGAGTGGAACAAAACACTAGGCGAGGGGCCGAGCCTTCCACCCTTTACCAAGTATATAGATGCATTAAGATAACAAGATAAAATAATGATATCCCAACAAGTAAATAAATGTTCCAACAGGGAACGGCCTCCAATCTTCACCTGCAACTAGCAACGCTATAAGAGGGGCTGAGCAAAGCGGTAACATAGCCAATCAACGGTTTGCTAGGACATGGTGGGTTAGAGGTTTGACATGGCAATTTGGGAGGCTTGAAAGCAAGTGGTAGGCATCATAGCATTGGCATAGCAAAAGAGCGAGCAATCTAGCATAGCAAAGATAGTAGTGATTTCGAGGGTATGATCATCTTGCCTGCAAAGTTGTCAGAGTTGACTGGATCCTTGAAAGCAAACTCAACGGGCTCCCCGTTAACGAACTCGTCTCCCGGCTCTAACCAAACAAGACAAACAAGCAACAAGGACACAATCAACCACATGCAAGGATCAAACAATATGATGCAAGGATCGTATGCTATGCGGGATGCGATGCAGGATGCATATGCAAGATTTGACAAGGGATGCATGAACCTGGCCTCAACTTGGAAATACAAGTGTGCCACTGGAAAGATGAGATGAAATCTCTTGAAAACGATATAAAGAACGCCGGAATCGGAGCTACGGTTTGGAAATGGCAAGCAATTCAAATATGGCCACGTTCTGCGATTTACAGCAAGTAGCCGTCTAAATGCAACGAGATGAACATGCTACAGCACCCAAACATGGCATGAAAATACATGGCAGGGATGCATTCATGATGCTTAACAAAAATCTAGCACTGAGCTACGGCCAATTCATCCATTACCAGGTTCAAACAAGCATGGAAAAAATGCATATGGTAAATAGATTTCAGACTTAGTGAAATTAACACTTGTCTGGAATTTCAGATCAGATAGCACTCTTCGGAGCAACAAAACTATATGCTAAAGACCTGAACATGGCAAAGAAAAGCATGGCATGGAGCTACTCAAAGAGCTTAACAAAAGTCCCTTAGTGACATTTTGCCAAAATGGATAAGAAAATACAATTGCAAGCATGTGAACATGGCAAAAACATAATCAGTTCTCAGACTTAGTGAAAACTGAAGCATGTTGAAACAGATATCAAGTAGGCATGTTTACGAGCTCGATGCACTCACTACAGAGCAAGTCATGACAAACTAAGCATACATCCACCAAGAATACACAAAATTCAAGCTAGACATGGCAAGAACAATAGCATAGCATGCACGGATCAACTACAACATCCTCGGCAAAATCGCTAACAAGTAGACAATCTGCCCAGATTCACGAAGTAGCAAAAGTAGAGCTCGATTGACTCAAGCTAGGGTGCTCCATAATTGCAAACAAAGACATGGATGGACAGATCACTACAATATTAACAAAACATCCGTACTGATCATCCCCAAAAGGGGCACGGATCACTAGGAAACAACATGAACATATGGTATCATGAGAAAAACAGATCAAGGACTTAGTGGAATTGCTAAGTCCCTGAAATCAGCATTACCAAGTGCCTCACTTTGCAAGCTTGTGCTAGTCACCACACACATCACAAAAATACATGGGTTGCACCTCTGGAAAGATGGCAAAACCCTTAACAAAACACATGTAGAGCTCATGGGCATATCATGCACACAATAATCAAGGCAAAAATGACAAATATCTAAATGGAGCAGCACATCTGACAATTATCTCAAGTAGCCCTTTTCTAACAGCATTTTGGGCATCAAGATGACTCAAATGAAAATGATGCAATGGAATGAAATGATGTGCTCTCTGAGATGAACAATTTGATATGCTATATGCCCAAAACGGAGCTATGGATGCAAAGTTACGATACGATGAACATGGCAATATGAACTAGGGTTTCGGGAGAAAGTCAACCCTCGAGATTTAGATCTCAGATCTGGCACTGTAGCGGGTAATGTAGCGGTACTGTAGCAGACGGGCTCGAGGTCGCCGGAAATGGAGGCGAGGTCGCCGGACTTGGCGCGGGGGCAGCCGGATAGGTCGGATCCGACCGGATCCCGCCGGATCCGGGCGCGGCGGGGCCGAAGGAGCAGCGGGCCGGCGAGGGGCGGCGACGAGGCGGAGCGCCGGCGGGCTCCGGCGCGCTAGGCGGCGGTCGGCGATGGCGACCACGGCGGCCGGTGTCGGAGGGCGGCGAGGGGCTCGGTCGCCGGAGCGCGGGGAGAAGAAGCCCCGGGCGGCGCGACGAGGTAGGAGGGCGGCGGCAGGCGCAGGCTCACGGGGGCCGGCCACGGGCCTCCCGGGCCGGAGCGGCGGCGGCGGGGACGAGGCGACACGTGGTGGACAGCTAGTGGACCGGGGCGGCGGCGCGAAGTGTCCGGCCGGATACGGACATGTCCGGTGCGGCACGAGACAATTTTTAGGGCTTCGGGGGAAGGAGAAGGAGAATTTCGGAGGGGGTGTCTTTAAATAGGCATAGAGGGAGCTAGGAGAGTCCAAATGAGGTGCGGTTTTCGGCCACACGATCGTGATCGATCGCTCTAGATGATGGAGAAGGTTTTGGTGGGTTTTGGGCTAAATTGAAGGGGTGTTGGGCTGCAACACACACGAGGCCTTTTCGGTCCCTCGGTTAACCGTTGGAGCATCAAACGAAGTCCAAATGGTACGAAACTTGACAGGCGGTCTACTGTTAGTAAACCATGGCCGCTTGGCATGTCTCGGTCCAATCCGGAAATGTTTAATCCCCACATACAAAAAAAGGTAGAAATGACCACCGGAGGAGAACGAAGCGCCGGAATGCAAAACGGACAATGGGGAAAATGCTCGAATGCATGAGATGAACACGTATGCCAATGCAATGCACATGATGACATGATATGAGATGCATGACAACGATAACAACACACGGAGACAAAAACCCGAACCCGAGAAAATAAAATAACTTAACGCCAGAAACGGCAAGAGTTGGAGTACATGTTGGGTAAGTTACATCTGGGGTGTTACATTATCAAGGCAAGCAAAAACTTGTATATGCATGGAAGAAGAAAGAAACAATAGCAATCTCAACATGACGAGAGGTAATTTAGTAACATGAAAATTTCTACAAACATATTTTCCTCTATCATAGTAATTACATGTAGGATGATAAGCAAATTCAACAAAATAGCTATCACATAACATATTCTCAACGCGATCCACATGCGTGCGAAGTTGACACTCTTCCAAAATAGTGGGATTAACATTACCTAAAGTCATGACCACTCCAAACCCACTTTTATCAAAAACTTCATAAGATTGAACATTCTCCAAATATCTGGGATCTGAAGTTGACACTCTTCCAAACCCACTTTCAATATTATTGCAAACATTATTATCAATCTCATATTCATCATGGGGCTTAAATAAATTTTCAAGACCATAAGAAGAATCACCCCAATCATTATCATTGCAACAAATAGTAGTCATAGCAAACCTAGCATCCCCAAGCTTGAGGTTTTGCATATCATTAACACAATTGACATTAAGAGAATTTATAATAACATCATTGCAATCATGCTTTTCATCAAAGGAACTATCAAGTATGGATGCACTAGAAATGATCTCATGTTTAACATAAGGAACTATAGCAAATTCATCTTCATAAATATTGGCATCATGGCCACAAGAATAGAAAGCATCATGTTCATCAAGGGATATTTCAATCAAATCATCGGAATCATAATTATCTATATATTCATGCATATCATTCTTTTAATAAATTCTTTGACATAGACGTTATGAGCATAGTTTTCAAAACAATATTTAAGTATGTCAATTTTTTCAAATTCTTAGAGAGTAATATCATACTTTTCAATCAAAGAAGCAACTTCATAAGCACCCTTAAAAGAAAGAAATTCTTCAATTTGTTCGGTATCATAGTAACTATAAACACCCTTTGCATAAGAAGATAAGAATTCATTATCATCAAACTCACATAGGTAGGGGAGGTGTTTTTTAGTGTTCTTAGAGCAACAAGTAAGATCACAAATTTCACAAAGATTCCAAGCATAACATAGCAATATGTTTATTTGATCCCATAAGAGTCTCCCATTTTCAGACAAACATTGTCGCACAAAATGAGCATGCTCATCTAAAGATTTCCCATCAACTAGGCTAGTTGGGGCTTCAGCACGAGCGCATAAGGATCGAAGATGATCCAAGTAGAGTACTTTAAGTGTATCCATATCAATAGATTTTTAGCAAGCAAATAGAAGGCACATGGATACACAAAGAAAGATACATACGGGAAGAAGGCAAACGGAAAAAGATGCGAATAAAATGGCAGCAGTGAAGTGGGGGAGAGGAAAATGAGAGGCAAATGGAAAATAATGTAATATGAGGGATCAGAGTTTGTGATGGGTACTTGGTATGTCTTGACTTGTGCATAGATCTCCCCAGCAACAGCGCCGGAAATTGGCTAGTTGACGGGAGATCAAATCTTGACTCGACTTGGTGCAAATCTCCCCGGCAACGGTGCCAAAATCCTTCTTGCTACCTCTTGAGCACTACCTTGGTTTTCCCTTGAAGAGGAAAGGGTGATGCAGCAAAGTAGCGTAAGTATTTCCCTTAGTTTTTGAGAACCAATGTATCAATCCAGTAGCTACACGCAAGTCCCTCGTACCTATGCAAACAAATAAGAACCTCGCAACCACGCGATAAAGGGGTTGCCAATCCCTTCACGGTCACTTACGAGAGTGAGATCTGATAGAGATAATAAGATAAATATTTTTGGTATTTTTATGATTTATATAGGAAAATAAAGATTGCAAAGTAAAATAGATTGGAAACTTATATGAAAAATATAGACCAGGGGCCATAGGTTTCAGTAGTGGCTTCTCTCAAGATAGCATAAGTATTACGGTGGGTGAATAAATTACTATCGAGCAATTGATAGAAAAGTGCATATTTATGAGAATATCTAGGCATGATCATGTATATAGGCATCACCTCCGCGACAAGTAGACCGAAACGATTCTGCATCTACTACTATTACACCACACATCGGCCGCTATCCAGCATGCATCTAGAGTATTACGTTCATAAGAACAGAGTAACACATTAGGCAAGATGACATGATGTTGTGGGATAAACTCAAGCAATATGATATAAACCCCATCTTTTTATCCTCGATGGCAACAATACAATACGTGCCTTGCTGCCCCTGCTGTCACTTGGAAAGGACACCACAAGATTGAACCCAAAGCTAAGCACTTCTCCCATTGCAAGAAATATCAATCTAGTAGGCCAAACCAAACTGATAAGTCGAAGAGACTTGCAAAGATAACCAATCATACATAAAATATATCAGAGAAGAATCAAATATTGTTCATAGATAAACTTGATCATAAACCCACAATTCATTGGATCTCGACAAACACACCGCAAAAAGAGTTACACCAAATAGATATCCAATAAGATCGAGGAGATCTTTGTATTGAGATCCAAAGAGAGAGAAGAAGCATCTAGCTAATAAGTATGGACCCCAAAGGTCTGTCGTAAACTACTCACACATCATCGGAGAGGCTATGGTGTTGATGTAGAAGCCCTCCATGATCGATTGCCCCTCCGGCGGAGCTCCGGAAAAGGCCCCAAGATGGGATCTCTAGGGTACAGAAGGTTGCGGTGGTGGGAATAGGGTTTCGTGGTGCTCCTGGATGTTTTCGGGGTATATGAATATATATAGGAGGATGAAGTAGGTCAGTGGAGCTGCAGGAGCCCATGAGGGTGGGGGGCAGGCGCACCTCCCTGCCTTGTGGCCGCCTCGTTTCTTTCTTGACGTTTGAGGGAGTCCTGGATTAGGGGGTGTTCGGGTAGCCGGACTATACCTTCAGCCGGACTCCTGGACTATGAAGATACAAGATTGAAGACTTCGTCTCGTGTCCGGATGGGACTTTCCTTGGCGTGGAAGGCAAGCTTGGCAATGCGGATATTCAAGATCTCCTACCATTGTAACCGACTTTATGTAACCCTAACCCTATCCGATGTCTATATAAACCGGAGGGTTGTAGTCCGTAGGCAATCAACTCCATACACAACAATCATACCATAGGCTAGCTTCTAGGGTTTAGCCTCCTTGATCTCGTGGTAGATCTACTCTTGTACTACCCATATCATCAATATTAATCAAGCAGGATGTAGGGTTTTACCTCCATCAAGAGGGCCCGAACCTGTGTAAAACATCGTGTTCCCTGCCTCCTGTTACCATCTGGCCTACACGCACAGTTCGGGACCCCCTACCCGAGATCCGCCGGTTTTGACACCGACATTGGTGCTTTCATTGAGAGTTCCTCTGTGTCGTCGCCTTTAGGCCCGATGGCTCCTTTGATCATCAACAATGATACGGTCCAGGGTTAGACTTTTCTCCACGGACAGATCTTCGTCTTCGGCGGCTTTGCTCTCCGGGCCAATTCGCTCGGCCACCTTGAGCAGATCGAAAGCTACGCCCCTGGCCATCAGGTCAGGTTTGGAAGCCTAAACTACACGGCTGACATCCACGGGGACTTGATCTTCGACGGATTCGAGCCACAGCCAAGCGCGCCGCACTGTCTCGATGGGCATGATGTAGCCCTGCCGCCGAACAGCGCCTTGGAGGCCGCACACGCATCGGTTTCGACCAATGATTCGGAGCCTACTGCGCCGATCGAGGATCAGCGGTTGGATGCTGCCTCAGGGGCTGCGATCTCAGAGGCGATCGAGCCGAACTCTAGCCCCGCACTCCGCATGGCCCATGACTCTGAGAAGTCGGATTCCTATCCGAACTCCGAGCCCCCCGTGCCCCTGCCGATCGAATCCGATTGGGCGCTGATAATGGAGTTCACCGCCGCGGACATCTTTCAGCATTCGCCTTTTGGCGACATCCTGAATTCTCTTAAGTCTCTCTCTTTATCAGGAGAGCCCTGGCCGGACTATGGTCAGCGAGGGTGGGATACGGACGATGAGGAAATTCAAAGCCCACCCACCACCCACTTCGTAGCCACTGTCAACGATCTAACCGACATGCTTGACTTCAGCTCCGAAGACATCGACGGCATGGACGACGATGTAGGAGACGAACAGGAACCAGCACATGTAGGGCGCTGGAAGGCCACCTTATCATATGAGATATATATGGTGGATACTCCAAAAGATGGAGATGGTGATGGAAAAGTGGAGGATGACGCCCCCAAGAAACAGCCAAAGCGCCGGCGTCAGCGGCGCCGCTCTAAATCCCGCCAAAGCAAAAACGGTGATTCCGGCACGGGAGATAATACTACCTCGGATAGCGCCAAAGAACACCCACCTCAGTAAGATTCGGCACAGGAAGATGGAGAAGCCAGCCCTCATGAGAGAGCGGCAGACCGAGAGGTCGAGGATGATAACTATACGCCTCCCTCCGAAGATGAGGCAAGCCTCGATGACGACGAATTTGTCATACCATCAGACCCCGACGAACAAGAGCGTTTTAAACGCAGGCTTTTAGCCGCAGCAAGAAGCCTCAAGAAAAAGCAGCAACAGCTTAGAGCTACCCAAGATTTGCTAGCTGACAGATGGACTGAAGTCCTTGCGGCCGAAGAGTATGAACTCGAATGCCCCTCCAAGAGTTACCCGAACCGCTGGCCGCTACCCCGATCAGAGGAGGAAGCACCTACATCACCAGTGCATGACATGGCAGACCGGCCACCTCGCGGCCGCGATAGAGAGGCCTCTCGGCCCTCCACCCAAGCCATGCCCCGACGCTGCTCAACTAAGGCACAGGAAAATGCGCCCGACCTGCGAGATATACTGGAGGATAAGGCAAGACAAACAAGATTGATCTACGGATCACGCAGGCGCCCTACGGCATGTGACAATGATTTTCACTCCGGATACAACAAATCCGGCCGGGCCGAACACAACAGACATAGCTCTTCCGAGCTTCATCGTAATATAGCCTAGTACAGAGGCGCCGCACACCCGCTATGCTTCACGAATGAAGTAATGGATCATAAAATCCCAGAGGGTTTCAAACCCGTAAACATCGAATCATACGATGGCACAACAGACCCGGCGGTATGGATCGAGGATTATCTCCTTCACATCCACATGGCACGCGGCGATGATCTACACGCCATCAAATACCTCCCGCTCAAACTTAAAGGACCGGCCCGGCATTGGCTTAACAGCTTGCCAGCAGACTCAATCGGTTCTTGGGAGGACCTGGAAGCCGCATTCCTCGACAACTTCCAGGGCACTTACGTGCGACCGCCGGATGCCGACGACTTAAGCCACATAATTCAGCAGCCAGAAGAATCGGCCAGACAATTCTGGACACGGTTCCTAACAAAGAAAAACCAGATAGTCGACTGTCCGGACGCAGAGGCCCTAGCAGCCTTCAAGCATAACATCCGCGACGAGTGGCTTGCCCGGCACCTGGGACAGGAAAAGCCGAAATCCATGGCAGCCCTCACGACACTCATGACCCGCTTTTGCGCGGGAGAAGACAGCTGGCTAGCTCGCAGTAACAACTTATCAAAGAACCCTGGTAATTCGGATACCAAGGACAAAAGTGGCAGGACACGTCGGAATAAGCAAAAACGCCGCATTAACAGCGACAGCAATGAAGACACGGCAGTCAATGCCGGATTCAAAGGCTATAAATCCGGTCAGCGGAAAAAGCCATTCAAAAAGAATACTCAGGGCCCGTCCAGTTTGGACCGAATACTCGATCGCTTGTGCCAGATACATGGCACCCCCGAAAGGCTAGCCAATCACACTAACAGGGATTGTTGGGTGTTCAAGCAGGCAGGCAAGTTAAGGGCCAAAAACAGAGACAAGGGGCTGCACAGCGACGACGAGGAGCCCAAGCCGCCGAACAACAATGGACAGAAGGGCTTTCCCCCACAAGTGCGGACGGTGAACATGATATACGCAACCCACATTCCCAAGCGGGAGCGGAAGCGTGCGCTACGGGACGTATCCGCGATAGAGCCAGTCGCCCCAAAGTTCAACCCATGGCCCTCCTGCCCGATCACTTTTGATCGAAGGGACCATCCCACTAGCATCCGTCATGGCGGCTTAGCCGCATTGGTTCTTGACCCAATCATCGACGGATTTCATCTCACAAGAGTCCTCATGGACGGCGGCAGTAGCCTGAACCTGCTTTATCAAGATACAGTGCGGAAAATGGGCATAGATCCCTCAAGGATTAAGCCCACAAGAACGACCTTTAAAGGCGTTATACCAGGAGTAGAAGCCAACTGTACAGGCTCAGTAACACTTGACGTGGTCTTCGGATCCCCGGACAATTTCCGAAGCGAAGACTTAATCTTCGATATAGTCCCATTTCGCAGTGGCTATCACGCCCTGCTCAGACGAACCGCATTCGCAAAGTTCAATGCGGTGCCGCACTATGCATATCTCAAGCTCAACATGCCAGGCCCTCGAGGAGTAATTACGGTCAACGGAATCACTGAATGCTCCCTTCGTACGGAGGAGCATACGGCGGCTCTCGCAGCGGAGGTACAAAGTAGCCTTATTACGCAATTCTCCAGTTCGGCCATTAAAAAGCCAGACACTGCCAAGCGCGCCCGGAGTAACCCACAGCAGGACCGCCTGGCACACTCTGAGCAAGCATAGCAATGCAGCCCCAACCCCAGCTTTCGCGGCATAGCGAAACCAGTACCTTGCGTACATAACTACGCCTTTGAAATACCATGGGCACAGGGGAAGGGGCACAATAACGGCACGCCAAGAATACGGCTTAAAACGTACTAGGGGATGCCGGATTCTTTTTTTTTAATTTTTTCTTACTTTCAGGACTCCATACTTCGGACGACCTGTTCGGCAATTCGACTGCCACACAAACGATGCAAGATCCAGGGAGGCAGACAAGCCATGCCGCATTATGGAACTCCCAGGTGGTCTCTGTTACGAGCGGTATACCTGTTTTAAATACAACTCCACGGCCTGCCCCTAGTCAGGACATACTGAATAGTCCAATATCTTTTGCTTACCGCACTATTTGTATCGTCCAGCTTTGATAAATAGCCTCTCTATAAACAATGCATAGCTTTTGTCTATTTTCTGCATTACTCTCTTTTATATATGTTCATTAACGACATGTTGCACTCGTACACTTCGGTACGGCAAGTACGCCAGGGGCTTCAGTACCCTTTAATATGATGTGAGAAGTCCATACACTTTCACAAGTGCGGCACCCCGAACTTATAGCACTAGATGCATCGACTCCGAATCATGATTTGGGTCAATAGTTGGGTTTGCCCGGCTCCTATGTTTTGGTGCCTTACGTTCCGCTATATCGGCTAAGGTAGCACTAGGAGAACCACTGCGATTGTGCCCTGGTTGAGCTGGGTTAAGCACCTCAGTGGAGAAAGCTAAAACTGACTGTCATGATGAGGCGAGAGACCGGTCGCTGTTCGAGAGGTTTTTTCGAGTCCCTAAAGACTTATGCCGCTTCGAGCGAGGAGCCGGATTTGTCCGGCCAAGGCATGGATAGCACCCCGAACTCGGTCTTCCGAACTAGGGGCTTCGCCGAAATTTAAAATTATAAAGTTCTATGGCTAAGTGAGAGTGTTCAAGCATTATAGTCCGATTGCCTGGTTCATTGTGCTGAGCGCCTCCCTCGAAGGACCCAACTATGGGAAAAAGAGCGCTCAGGTTTATCCCGAACACCCCAGCACTAGTGGCATGGGGGTAGAAGCCGACGACTGGCCATCTCTCAATTTTTTGATGAACGGCCACACAAAAAATAATATTTTAAATTCAACAAGCATTGCTTAAGCGCCTATGAACAAGTTTTCAGCGCACAGGATAAAAAGGAGCGAGTTTATTCAAAAATTACATCCTTGGTACATTCATCCGCCACAAGGCAGGCACCCGCAAGAACATACTTGTAATAGTTCTCGGGCTTGCGATGCTCCTTCCCCGGCGGCGGCCCGTCCTTCACAAGCTTCTCACCGTCCAGCTTACCCCAGTGCACCTTTGCACGGGCAAGGGCCCGACGGGCACCTTCGATGCAGATGGAGCGCTTGATGACCTCGAGCCTTGGACAGGCCTCCACCAGCCGCCGCACCAGCCCGAAGTAGCTCCCAGGCCGGGCCTCTCCGGGCCACAGCCGAACTATGAAGCCCTTCATGGCCTGTTCGGCCACCTTGTGGATCTCGACCAGCTATTTGAGCTGGTCGCTCAAGGGCACAGGGTGTCCGGCCTCAGCATACTGAGACCAGAACACCTTCTCCATCGAGCTGCCCTCTTCAGCTCGGTAGAATGCAGCGGCGTCGGATACGCTGCGGGGAAGATCTACGAATGCCCCTAGAGAACTCCGGATTTGGGTAACTAACAAGTAGTTTACTTTTATATTTCTGCTTTGCATAAAGAATGCCTTACCCGCTGCTATCTTCTTAATCTCCTCCAACTCTTGGAGGGCCTTTTGGGCTTCGGCCTTGGCAGACTTGGCAGTCTCAAGGGCCGCCGCGATCTTGGACGCTTGGGTCATTGACTCAAGCTCCAAACTCTCATGTTTTTTCATGAGAGCCTGAATCTCTTGCTGCACCTCGCCGACCTGAGCCCCAAGTTTCTCTCGCTCGGTGCGCTCCGCGACCATTTTCTTTTCGGCCTCGGACAGCGCCTGCTTGAGGGTCGCCACCTTAGTCGTGGCCCCTATAATAATCAGTGCAATTCTGTTATTTTTTGCAATCACGCCTCTCTATAGGCACTTTTTCTGTAAGGTATTTCCTACCTTCTTTTTCCTCGAGCTGCCGCTTGGCAAGGCCGAGCTCTTTCTCAGTCTGCTTGAGGTCCTGTTTCAGGACACCCACCTCCGCAGTCAGTGCGGCGGTGGTAGCAGCGAAGCCTGCACACGCATATTGACTCTTTATTGTTAGACTCCTGCGAAATTTACTAGATCCTCTATTCGGCTTTTCTTTCCGAATGCCAAACAGAGCATCAGGGGCTACTGTCTATGCGGTACTATTTTTATATATTTTTTTACTTACCTCGAAGCCTGTTAGAAGGCTAGCGCAAGCTTTAGTCAGTCCGCTCTTGGCGGACTGAACCTTCTGGATCACCGTACTCATAATAGTATGGTGCTCCTCGTCGATGGAGGCGCCGTCAAGCACCTCAAGCAGATTGTCCGGCACCTCCGGTTGGACGGAGGCTGCTGGCTCAGAAGGCTTGCTCCTCTTGGAAGGAGTTCGCCTACCGCGGTCCGGAACTGTTGAAGATTCCGGCGCGGTGTCCGGCACAAAGCCGGACTTGGAGCCCTGTGGGGTCTTGTCCCCTTTACTCCTGGAGTCCGGGAGGTCGCCTTGCGGCTCCTCTAGGACCACCTCCTCCTGCCCCGAAGCTCGTTGCGACGCCACTTCGGCATCATCCGCGGCGCGGGGGGAGACAGCGGGCGGAAATGAGTTCACGTACGATGAATCCAGGGAGCCGCTCGACGACTCATTGAGTTCGGCCCGGGGCGGGCTGCATAATTATGTTCGACATTAGGGAAGGCTGTGCAGCAAAGCAACGTCATGAGTTACTCTGATATCCGAATACTTACGATTTCGCCGGACGCTTGGCCCTATCTGGCCACTCCTCTCCGTCCTCTTCGGCGTCAGGGGAGTAGTTCGGCGGAGGGGTCTTCCTCTTCCTGGACCCTTCGGCCCCCCCGTTGGGGCGGCCTTCCTTTTCTTTCCTCCCCCCGATGGAGGGGGAGAGTGTTCTTCTTCCTCCTCCTCGTTCTCACGGGAGGAGAGCGTCTCGGACTCGTCGGATGATGAGTCCGACACCGCCACATTACGGGTACTCTTTCGAGTCCCCGTGGCCTTCTTCTTCTCAGCCTTCTTCTCCGGCACCACATAAGGCACCGGAACTAGCAACTTCACTAGGAGAGCAGGGGTTGGGTCTTCGGGCAACGGAGCTGGACAATTAATCGATCCGGACTGCGCCTGCCAAGCCTGTCAAAGGAGAGGGAGTTTAGATCCCACATAGAGTCAAACTATGAAAATAGCTTAACATCCTCTAAAAGGTGAAAATAGCTTACCTCGCTAGCGTGACGCCGCGAGCTGTATCTGCGGTCCTCGGAAGCGGATGTGGGAGCCTCGGCGCCTTTGGTTAGCACCTTCCAGACGTCTTCATACGTTGTGTCAAAGAGCCTGTTAAGGGTTTGGTGCTGCGCCGGGTCGAACTCCCACAGATTAAAGTCCCGTTGTTGACACGGGAGGATCCGGCAGACGAGCATAACCTGGACTACATTGACGAGCTTGATCGGCTTGCTCACCAGGGACTGGATGCATGTCTGCAGTCCGGTCACCTCTTTTTCATCGCCCCACGATAGGCCCGTCTCTTTCCAGGACATAAGTCGCGTGGGGGGTCCGGATCGGAACTCGGGGGCTGCGATCCATTTCGGATCGCGCGGCTCGGTGATGTAAAACCACCACGATTTCCACCCCTTCAGGGTCTCCATGAAGGAGCCCTCGAGCCATAGGACGTTGGCCATCTTGCCCGCCATGGCGCCTCCGCACTCTGCCTGGCTGCCGCGCACCACGTTGGGCTTGACGTTGAAGGTCTTGAGCCAGAGACCGAAATGGGGGCGGGTGCGGAGGAAAGCCTCGCACACGACGATAAACGCCGAGATGTTGAGGACGAAGTTTGGGGCCAAATCGTGGAAATCTAGGCCGTAGTAAAACATGAGGCCCCGGACAAATGGATGGAGTGGAAAACCCAGTCCGCGGAGGAAGTGGGGAAGGAATACTACCCTCTCATGGGGCCTTGGGGTGGGGTGAAGCTGCCCTTCCTCGGGAAGCCGGTGCGCAATGTCTTTGGACAAGTATCCGGCCTTCCTTAGCTTTTTGACATGGCCCTCCGTGACGGAGGAGACCATCCACTTGCCTCCCACTCCGGACATTGCTGGAGAAGGTTGAGGTGGGAAGTGCGGGCTTGGGCGCTAGAGCTCAAGTGCGCAGGAGATGGGTAGGCAAAGGAGGAAGAAGGCATAGGTAAAAAGGTGGAGCCTTATCCCCTTATATGGGCGGATGCGGTTGTGCGTCCCCACCAGCCTAGTAAAACTCGCTTGCCTCCCAAGCGTCGTGATAAATGGCACAGTTGGGTTACCCACGTCCATATTGATGAGAATCCCGTAAAGGGGGTACACGATCTCTGCTTTGACAAGACGTACCAAGGAAACCACCTCGCAAAACACGTTGAGGTGGAAAAGTGAAAATGATTCGAGTGAAGGACTTGGTTGTAGTGTGATGACGCACTGCGGAATACGTCAGCAGATTTGATTTGTGTTAATATTATTCTCTCTATGGCAATATGTGGAAGCTTATTTTGCAGAGCCGGACACTACTCTTGGTGTTTACAATCTTCAATGAAGGACTTGGAGGAGGAACCCGCCTTCCAATGCCGAAGACAATTTGCACGCCGGACTCGTCGTCATTGAAGCCTGGTTCAGGGGCTACTGAGGGAGTCCTAGATTAGGGGGTGTTCTGGTAGCCGGACTATAACTTCAGCCGGACTCCTGGACTATGAAGATACAAGATTGAAGACTTCGTCCCGTGTCTGGATGGGACTTTCCTTGGCGTGGAAGGCAAGCTTGGCGATGCGGATATTCAAGATCTCTGACCATTGTAACCGACTTTATGTAACCCTAACCCTATCCGGTGTCTATATAAACCGGAGGGTTGTAGTCCGTAGGCAATCAACTCCATACACAACAATCATACCATAGGCTAGCTTCTAGGGTTTAGCCTCCTTGATCTCGTGGTAGATCTACTCTTGTACTACCCATATCATCAATATTAATCAAGCAGGATGTAGGGTTTTACCTCCATCAAGAGGGCCCGAACCTGGGTAAAACGTCGTGTTCCCTGCCTCGTGTTACCATCCGGCCTAGACGCACAGTTCGGGACCCCCTACCCGAGATCCGCCGGTTTTGACACCGACAACGTCTACTCCAAGTCCCCTTGATCACGGTTGTTTCAAAAATAACTCTCCCGAAGGTTTCATTACATTTGGATTCCGTTTGATATTCCTTTTCTGCGAAACACTGAAATAGGCAAAAAAACAACAATTTCCACTGGTCCTTGGGTTAGTAGGGTAGTCCCAAAAATAATACAAAAGTGTATAAATAAGCCCATTAAACATCCAAAACAGATAATATAATACATGGAACAATCAAAAATTATATATACGTTGGAGACATATCACTCAACATGTTAGAGGATCCATGACAATATAACTTCTTTTCAAATATAAGAAAGCATAACCCATTATGTTGTCTTCCTTGTCCAATATCAACTTATTAGCATATACTAGTTTAATGAGTGCTCACTATTTTAATGAATGCTCACAACCTCTCTTTCTTTATTACTTCCTATTAATTACAATAATGACCAAAAATATGTTGGTTAATTCTCAACGAATTTTATGCGACATACTTCTTATATGTGAAGTCATCACTTCCCATAAGATTATTATACAATCATTTTATTTCTTTTATCTCTATATTTTTTCTCAAGATCATAGCAAGAAAGCAAAGCCCTCAACTCAAAACTAATCTTTATTATATAACTCTCGGACTCGATTACATAGAGGGAACACAAAGCAAAACTCAAAGCTAGATCATACTAAAAACTTTATTCTACTAAACCAAGATATAACCAAAAGGACCGAACTAAGAAAAACGATAAAGGTAAAGATGTGATGGTGATACGATACATGGGCACCTCCCCCACAAGACAAGGGGAATGCCCATACCCATGTACTCAATTTTCCTACTTCGGAGGTCGTGGTGATGGAGTTGATGATGTTGTGGGCTTGCCCTCCATCTTCTAGGGCATAGGTTCACCATCATAGAAAGATGAATGTCTTCGGAATCCTCAAATCTACAGCCAAACTCATCCTATTAAATCTATATTCATACTCACAGTTGTGTTTCTGCAGGTCATAGATCTAGGCTCGGAGATGCTCGATTTTCTCATGAAGCTTGAAGATGGCCTTCCCAATCTCACTAGCATCCAGCTTGTGGTAACCAAAAAATTCCGTGAACATGCAGTGATTCGCGTTAATTCTGCGCTCCACCATCCCTTTGCACTTGAACACCTCTTGGTCCACCGCTTCGAGCCTAGAGTCCTCCTTGGCCCCTAAACATCATAGTTTTAGGGTGCCGCAGCACCTCCGCAAGGTACGGTTGATGACCTTCTAGAAGAACTTGTCGTTGGGGGCGCTTGGATACCCCATGATGATCTACATCTGTCAGGAAAAATAGCTCGAAACAAGAAGAGGGGATATTGCCATGGTACGGTGGTCAAAACCTTCAGGAGATTGTATAATGAATTTTTATTGACCAAAAGAAGTATACTGCAAGAAATCGGAGTCCGGAGGGCACACGAGGCGGCCACAAGCCAGGGAGGCGTGCCCCCACAACTTGTCCCCTCCTCGTGCACTTTTCAGACTACCTTTTTTCCTAATTTTTTAAATATTCCAAAACAGAATAAAATTGCCATTGGGAAACTTTTGGAGTCGGTTTACATACTGTATCACATACCTATTCCTTTTCAGGGGTCTGGAACGTTCTGGTAGGTCTCCATTATGTACACCTCCGGTGTTACGGTATTAATAATATTAGTTCAAACATTTATGGGAGTACCTGAGATATAATGTTTGATTCTTTGCCCGTTCACCACCTTCAGGTTATTGCACTCGGCATTGTTGATCTTGATGGGACCAGAACGATAAACTTCCTCGATAATGTAAGGCCTTTCCCATTTAGAGAGAAGTTTTCCTGTAAAAAATCTTAAGCAAGAATTGTATAGCAAGACATGGTCACCTACGTTAGATTCATGCTTTTGTATCCCTTTGTCATGCCATATTTTATCTTTTTCTTTTAACAATTTGGCATTCTCATAGGCGTGGGTTCTCCATTCATAAAGTGAACTAATGCCAAATAACCTCTTCTCATCGGCTAGTTTCAAATCATGATTGATCTCTTTAATTTCCCAATAAGCCTTATGTTCAAGTTCGAGAGGTAAGTGACATGCTTTTCCATAAACCATTTTATAGGGAGACATACCCATATGTTTATAAGCAGTTCTATAAGCCCATAATGCATCATGAAGTTTCTTAGACAAATTCTTCCTAGATCTATTAAAAGTCTTTTTCAAGACCAATTTTATTTTTCTATTACTTAATTCTACTTGACCACTAGACTGAGGATGATAAGGAGATGCAATTATATGGTTAACATCATACTTACCTAGAAATTAACAGAAAGAACCATGAATAAAGTGTGAACCACCATCAATCATTAAATATCTAGGGAGTCCAAACCTTGGAAAAAATAACTTTTTTAAGCATTTTAATAGAAGTGTTGTGATCAACACTACTAGTTGGAAAAGCTTATACCCACTTAGTAACGTAATCAACGTCAAGTAAAATATGTGTATACCCATTAGAGGATGGGAAACGTTCCATATACTCAAATCCCCAAACATCAAATGGTTGATTAACAAGTGAATAATTCATAGGCATTTCCTGTCATCTACTAATATTACCAATTCTTTGACATTCATCAGAAGATAAGAAAAACTTATGAGCATCTTAGAAAAGAGTAGGCCAATAAAAACCAGATTGTAATACCTTGTGTGCAGTTCTATCTGCAGCATGGTGTCCTCCGTAGGCCTCAGAGTGACACTTGCGTAGGATCTGTTCCTGTTCATGCTTATGTACACAACATCTAATAACACCATCTACTCCTTCTTTGCAAAGGTGTGGGTCATCCCAAAAATAATGTCTTAAATCATAGAAAAACTTTTTATTTCGTTTGTATGTGAAACTAGGTGGTATAAATTTAGCAACAATATTATTATCATAGTCTGCATACCAAGGAGTACTATGAGACGCATTTATAGCAGCTAACTGTTCATCAATAGGTAGTGGGTCGTCTAGAATATTTTGTAACCTAGACAAGTTGTCTACTATGGGGTTCTCAGTTCCCTTCCTATCAATAATATGTAGATAAAATTCTTGTAGCAAGAGAACCCACCTAATGAGTCTAGGTTTAGCATCTTTCTTGTCCATAAGATATTTAATAGCAGCATGATTAGTGTGAATAGTTATGTTAGAATCAACAATATAAGATTTGAACTAGTCACAAGCAAATACTACTCCTAGAAATTCTTTTTCAGTGGTAGCATAAATCCTTTGAGCACTGTCTAGAGTTTTACTAGAAAAATGGATAACATTTAATTTCTTATCAACTCTTTGTCCTAGAATAGCAGCAACAACATAATCACTAGCATCACACATAATTTGAAATTAGGTGGTTGAATAATAGGTGCAGAAATTAAGGCTTTCTTAAGTATGCAAAATGCTTCTACACAATCATCATCAAAAACAAATGGGACATCTTTTTGCAAAAGATTAATAAGAGGCCCAGAGTTTTAGAGAACTCTTTAATAAATCTCCTATAGAAACCGGCATGACCAAGGAAATTTCGTATACATTCGATATCTTTAGGGCACGACATTTTTCCAATAGCATCAAGTTTAGCTTTATCAACTTCAATACCTCTTTGGAGATTTTATGCCCCAAGACAATACCTTCATTAACCATAAACTGGCACTTCTCCCAATTCAAGACAAGAATAGTTTCTTCACATCTCTGCAAAACTGGATCAAGGTGGCTCAAGAAATCAACAAAATAAGTTCCATATACGGAGAAATCATCCATGAAAACCTCAACAATCTTTTCACAAAAGTCAGAGAATATAGCAGTCATACATCTTTGAAAGGTAGCGTGTAGGTGCATTGCATAAACCAAAAGGCATACACATATAAGCAAAGGTACCAAAAGGGCATGTAAAAGTAGTTTTTTCTTGATCCTCTTGTGACACAGGTATTTGGGAAAACCAGAGTAACCATCTAGAAAGCAAAAATGTGTATGTTTGGATAGTCTTTCTAGCTTGATCAATAAAATGTAGAGGATAATGGTCTTTCCTAGTAGCTTTGTTAATATTTTAAATCAATTACCATTCTATAATGTGTAACAATTCTTTGCAGAATCAGTTCATTTTTATCATTAGGAACAACAGTAATACCTCCCTTCTTAGGGACACAATGAACATGACTTACCCATCTAGTATCAGCAATAGGATAGATTATACCTGCTTCTAGAAGCTTTAATATTTCATTCCTTACCACTTCTTCCATTTTAGGATTCAACTGTCATTGGTGATCAACGACTGGTTTAGCAGGTTCCATATTAACTTTGTGTTGACATAGAGTGGGACTAATGCACTTAAGATCATCCACAGTATATCCAATAGCGGCATGGTGCTTCCTCAGAGTTTTCAATAATTTCTTCTTTTCATGCTATGGAAGGTTAGCACTAATAATAACATGATATATCTTCTTCTCATCGAGATAAGCATATTTCAAAGTATTAGGTAATTCTTTAAGATCGAACAAAGGATCACTCTTGGGTGGAAGAGGATCTCCAAGAGTCTCAACAGGAAAATTGTGTTTCAAAATAGGCATTTGTTTAAAGAACATCTCATCTATTTCATTTTTTCATTCATGAACATGTTATTTTCATGGTCTAGGAAATATTGTTCTAAAGGATCAGTAGGTGGCACGACAATAGAAGAAAGACCAATAATTTGATATTTACAAGGAAATTCATTATCATGGGGTTGTCTACGAAATTTGGACAAATTGAACTCATGAGACACATCCCCGAAAGATACACTAACTGTTTCTTTCTCACAATCTATTTTAGCGTTAACAATGTTCAAGAAAGTTCAACCAAATATAATGGGACAAAAATCATCTTGTGGGGAACCAAGAACTAGAAAATCAGTAGGGTATTTTATTTTCCCACACAATACTTCAACATCTCTAACAATCCCAATTGGTGAAATAGTATCTCTACTAGCAAGATTAATATTAACATCAATATCTTCTATTTCAGCAGGTACAATATCATTCATAATTTCTTGGTATAAAGTAAAGGGAATTACACTCACACAAGCACCCAAATCACATAAGCCATGATAACAATGATCTCCTATCTTAACAGAGACAACATGCATGCCAACAATAGGTCTATGTTTATCTTTATCATCGAGTTTAGCAATTCTAATTGTTTCATCACAGAAATAAATAACATGCCCATCAATATTATCTACCAACAGATCTTTAACCATAGTAATACAAGATTCAATTTTAATTTGCTAAGGGGGTGTAGGTGTTCTTGTATAACATTTATGGACAACAGCTGAAGCTTTAGCATGTTCTTTTATCCTAACAGGAAAAGGTGGTTTCTCAATATAAGCTGTAGGAATAACAAGATTAACATTATAAGTAATGGTTTTTTCTTCATCTTTAATAGCTTATACTATTTTTACTTCAATGGGAGGATGATATTTAAACCAATTCTCCTTAGGAAGATCAACATGAGTTGCAAATGATTCACAGAAAGAAGCTACTATCTCAGAGTCAAGTCCACATTTAATGCTAAATTCATGAAAAGCATCGGTATCCATAAAAGATTTAACACAATCAAACTTAAGGTTTCTACCTGACTCATTACCTTCGTGAGTTGCGTTTAATATTTTCCAAGAGATCCCATCTGAATTCAATAGTTTTCTTCACAGAGTAACCAGTATAAGAAGTATCGAGCATGGATTGATCATTACGAGAAAGCCGAGCATAAAAATTCTAAATAATAAGTTCTATTGAGAGCTCATGATTGGGGCATGAATATAACATTGACATAAACCTCCCCCATTGAGCGATACTTTCTCCTTTACGAGGCAAAAAATTATATATATAATTTTGATCATGATGACTAGATGCATAGGATAAAACTTCTGATGAAATTCCAATTTCAACTGGTTGTAATTCCAAGCTCCAATATCATCACATAGCCTATACCATGTCAATGCCTTTCCCATAAAAGATAAAGGGAAGACCTTCTTGTTGACTTCATCCTCAGGCAAACCTGCAAGCTTAAATAATCCACAAACTTCATCCACATAGATAAGATGCATATCAGGATGTAGTGTTCCATCTCCTGCATAGGGATTAGCTAGCAGTTTCTCTATCATACCTAAAGGAATTTCATAATTAATATTTTCAGTAGGTGCAATAGGTTGAGGATCAAATCTTTTCTCTTCCAGTCGAGGTGAAGATACCCCGAACAAACCCCTCGAATGACGATTTTCCATAGTGACAAGTGACCGTAAATTTCAGCACGTAATATAAATTTTTCCTTACTGAATTCCACTCACCAAAGGTGCTTCACTCCCTAGCAACGTTGCTAGAAAAGATTATTGATGACCCAAAATTATAGGGGAACTATTGTATTCCTTTCAATAAGTAAGAGTGTTGAACCCAACGAGGAGCAGAAGGACATGACAAGCGGTTTTCATTAAGGTATTTTCGGCAAGCACTAAAATTATCGGTAATACATAGTTTTGTGATAAGATAATTCCTAACGGGTAACAAGTAACAAGTGTAACAAAGGTGCAGCAAGGTGGCCGAATCCTTTTTGTATCAAAGTATAAGCCAAGAAAAACTCCCATATAAAATAAAGCGCTCCCGAGGATACATGGGAATTAATGTCAAGTTAGTTTTCATCATGCTCATATGATTCACGTTCGTTACTTTGATAATTTGATATGTGGGTGGACCGGTGATTGTGTGCTATCCTTACTTGGACGAGCCTCCCACTTATGGTTAACCCCTCTCTCAAGCATCCACAACTATGAAAGTAGAATTAAGATAAATCTAACCATAACATGAAACATGTGGATACAAATCAGCCCCTTACGAAGCAATGCATAAACTAGGGTTTAAGATTTTGTCACTCTAGCAACCCATCATCTACTTATTACTTCCCAATGGATTCCCCTAGGCCCAAATCATTGTGAAGTGTCATGTAGTCGACGTTCACATAACACCACCAGAGGAAAGATAACATACATCTCATCAAAATATCGAACGAATACCAAATTCACATGTTTACTTATAACAAGACTTCTCCCATGTCCAGATGAACAAATGTAACTACTCACAAAGGATGTTCATGTGAAAGATTAGAGGGGTATTTAATGTCATTGAGGATTTGAACATATGGTCTTCCACCGAATAAACCAACTAGCATCAACTAGAAGGAGTAATCAACAGTACTAGAAACCCACAGGTACCAATCTGAGGTTTTGAGACAAAGATTGAATACAAAAGATGAACTAGGGTTTTAGAGGAGATCGTGCTCATGAAGATGTTGATGGAGATTGACGCACTCTCGATGAGAGGGTCGTTGGTTATGACAATGGCTTCGATTTCCCCCTCTGGGAGGGAAGTTCCCCCTACAGAACAGCTCCGCCGGAGCCCTAGGTTGCTTCAACCGAGGTTCCGCCTCGAGATGGCGGCGCTTCATCCCGAAAACTTCATTAAGATTTTTCAGGTCAAAAGACTCCATATAGCAGAAGGGCACCGGACACTAACCAGGGGGCTCATAAGCCCTAGGGTAGGGTGCGCCCCCAGGCTTGTGGCTACCTGGTGGGTTCCCTCTGGTAGTTTCTTTGCCCAATAATTCTTATATATTCCAACATAATTCTCCGTAAATTTTCATGAATTTCGGAGTTGTCCAGAATAGGTCTCTTAGATTTGCTCCTTCCCAGTCCAGAATTCCAGCTGCAACAATTCTCCCTCTTCACATAAAACTTGTAAAATAAGTGAGAAAAGGCAAAAGTATTGTACCATAATGTACAATAACAGCCCATATTGCAATAAATATCAACATAAAAGCATGATGCAAAATGGACGTATCAGCCCTTCACAACACCCTACCCCGAGACTCCCCGTCGCACAAGAAACTTGTCCTATAAGGACCCTACCCTCCTCTCTTGATCCCCTTTAAAATCTCTCGCTAAAACCCACCATAGCCCATGCTCTCTCCAAATTGATCTCACCTCGTCCACCACAGTTCACCACCATCGTTTGTCGCCGATGAGCATCGCTAGCCCCTCCAGCTCTAGCCACTGGCCTAGGTCTACCTCACATTTTGTTTTGACATGGTGGTGCTCTTCTTCGACTTCTACAGGGAGCACACCGAGTTCTGACGCCCCTCGCTAGAGCACCCGATATTAAGGCCTCCTTTTAATAGAGAACCAGAACAAAGCATTAACACATAGTGAATACCTGAACTCCTCAAACTACGGTCATCACCGGAAAGTATCCCGACTTCTGTCACTCCGGGGTTTGTGGAGCATAACACGTAATAGGTGACTATAACTTGCAAGATCGAATCTAGAACATAGATATAATGGCGATAACATAAACGGTTCAGATCTTAAATCATGGCACTCAGGCCCAAAGTGACAAGCATTAAGCATGGCAAAGTCATAGCAACATCAATCTCAGAACATAATGGATAGTAGGGATCAAGCCCAAACAAAACTAACTCCATTACATGATGAATCTCATACAACTCCTCACCTACTAGCGAGCCTACAAAGGAATTACTCACTCCCGGTGGGGAGCATAACGGAATTGGCGATGGAGAAGGGTTGGTGATGATGAAGATCGAAGATCCCCCTCTCTAGAGCCCCAAACGGACTCCAGATATGGCCTCCCAATGAAGAACAGGAGGTGGCCACGGCTCCATCTCGTGAAACGTGATAATTCTTTCTCCCCAATTTTTCTCTGAAAATGTGATTTTATAGTATCAGGGTTGAGGTCCGCGGGGCCACCAGGTGGGAACAACCCACCTGGGCGCGTTAGGAGGGGGCGCGCCCTGGTGGGTTGTGCTCACCCACGTGCCCCCTCCAATGGTTCTTGGCTCCAGTAATTCTCTTTTATTATATAGAAAATCCTCGCAAAGTTTTGTTCCAATCCAAGAACTTTTATTTCTGCACAAAAACAACACCATGGTAATTATGCTGAAAACATCGTTAGTACGGGTTAGTTTCATTCAAATGATGAAAATTAGAGTGCAAAACAAGAGGAAAAGCATTAGGAAAAGTAGATATGACAGAGACGTATCAACTCGCCCAAACTTAAACCTTTGCTTGTCCTTAAGCAATTCTGTTGATACACTGAAAGTGGGAAAGGAAAACTTTTACGAAGCTCTTCTTTACATAAATAAGCTTAAGTAGCACCCAAGTTTTCAGCCAAGATCATGACTAACCATGTCGACAATAACTCTTAAGAATTATATTAAGTCATATCAATGGCATAATCAACTAGCGATCAATAATAAGATTTCTCAAATGACAACACTTTGTCAAAACAACCATCATATAATATGACAATAGTGGTATCTCACTAGCCCTTTCCGGGACCGCAAAACATAAATGTAGATCACCTCCAAAGTTCAAGTAGCGACTAAACATTGTAATTCATGGTAGAAAAGATCTAGTCATGATGCACCCAACATTAGCTACACACAATGCATCAGGATGACAATAATGCTCTCAGGAACTGACGCTTATTTGAGAAGGTGATTGTAACATCCCCAGCATCACACTACAGTAATCTCCCCCTAATGAAGGTCATGTCATAATGATCATCATCCCAAAATGCCACTTGTCCAAAATGAGCTTCAAATTCAAATTCAAATTGCATGTCAAATATTTGCTTCTTCTTTCATGCAAATTAAATGGTTCATCCTATGGACAATAATCCCTAGATATTTTTCATGTTGAAACCAACATTTTTGGAATTCCCAAATTGCCCCTGGGAATTTAAGATGTCCTTTTCAATTCCTAAAATTGATTAGACAACTCCTTTTGACCCCAAACTTTCTGTTCCATCTCAAGGTATTGTGTTAGTTTTATGTGCCAAGTTTTGTTCAAAACAAAACTCATTTGGTACTAAAAGAGAAGTGCAAACATAGCAAATAAAAGAAAACAAAAAGAAAAGGGAAAGGGAAAAGTCAGAGGGAGAGAGAGAGAAAGCCCCCCTGTCCTCTTTGAGCCTCGTCCCACTTCAGCTGGTCCGACCCAGCCCCTCCCCGGGTTGCCTTCTCCCCCTGTTCCCCCGATCGGGGTTGCAACAGGGGCGAGCCCCGCCGGACCACCTCAATGGCGACTAGCCGGAGAGGATAAGGTCGACCCCTCCCCTCGACGCCTCGGCCTCCTCTCCACCTACCTCCACTCCCCTCTCTTGCTTCCCAGATCGACGCGCTCCTCCCCCCTCTCTGTCTCACTTGCCCGCCTCACCCAAGCGCCATCGCCGCCGCCCCACCTCGCATCACCGCGGCAACCGCCTCCCTCGTGCTCCTCCGATGTAAGCAGCCGCTCCGCCGCGCTCCACTACGTCGACTACGGCCACGAACGCGAGCCAACGGGGCCCACCACCCCGATCTGTGCCTTCTTCTTCCTCCTCAGGTCACCGACGATCTCCTTCGACTCCGGCCACCCCCTTTGCGCTCCCGTTCAATCACGGGGCCTCCTTGCGCCCACACGGTGAGCACCGCACATCCTCCCCCTGCCCCTCCTTGTTCTGTTGCGTGTAACATCACCGCCATGGACGGCCGAGCTCAGCTCAGCCGTGCCGCTCATTGTCGTCGTTTCCGTCGAAGCCATGGTTGTCCGAGTGTGGGAACTTGCTCAGCATATCCCAGCGGATCGAACACGCCCCACTGCGCCGCTAGCCGAACCCTCTAGCTTCGTCTTCAAACGCGGCCGAACGCCGGCGTCCGCCACTCTCGCCGCCAGCGACGTTGCGGCCATCCCCGAGTCCAACCGGTAGCACCGTCACGCGTGCGATGTCGAGCCGCGTCGAACACGCCTAGCCGCACCTCTCCCCTTACCCCATAGCGCCAAACTCAAATGCGGCCGAACTCCGGCGCCACCTCCGCCGCTCGCCATCGCTGTCTCCGGCTGTTTTCGGTCAAACCGCCGCCGCAGATCGACGCGCGAGCGAGTGCTCGTTCGAACGCGCTATGCCGCGCCAAAAGGTTGCTTGAGGACATTTTCCGACGAGATCCGAGCCATGCCGCCGCGTTTGGCGTCACCGGCGTTAAGCCCCCGGCCATCGCTGAGCTAGCACACCTGGGGCCACCCCCTGGGGTCACTACCAGTGGGGCCCCTGGCCCCCTATTGAGCAGTTGACCTGGTCAACTGTGCTGACTGGGCAGGCCCTAGCCACTGACACACGGGCCCCACTGCTTATTCCACTAACTAAAATGTTTTAATAATTAAAACTAATTAGTTTAGTTAATTAGTGTATGACAGGTGGGGTCCAGTAGCTAATTAACCTAGATTAGTTAGTATAATATACTATTAGACTAGCAGAGGCTGACATGTGGGTCCCACTAGACCCACAGGCCAGGTTTGACATGGACACCCGCCCTACTGACTGCTGATGTCACTATGACGTCATGCTGATGCAATTTTCCATTTCCGTTAATATTAATAATTCTAGAAAATGAATAAATCTTTGAAAGTTAATAGAAAATAAACCGTAGCTCGGATCGAAAAACATTATATATGAAAGTTGCTCACAACGACGAGACGAATCTGAATACGCGGTCCTTTCATATGTCACGTGCTCCTAGCATGCTGAACATGGAATCGTCCCCTCTCTTTCGTCTGTCCGGTAAGGGCCAGACGCCGGGAAAATGCCTCCGGATGTTTTCCCTCTCCGTCTGCAACGTGTATTACTTCTTTAGAGCACTCCTAGCGTTGCTTACTGCCATGTTGTGCTTTCTGTTGCATTTGTATGCTTGCTATTTATTGTTTCTTCCCCCTCTTCTCTCCGGTAGACCCAGAGAACGATGTTGATGCCCTTGTGATCGACTACGTCGACGACGACACTTCTTCCTTTGCAACAGAGCTTCCAGGCAAGCAAACCCTCCTTGAGCATTCCGATATCGCCCATTTCTTTCCCTCTCATGCTTGCATTAGAACTGCTACTGCTTTCTTGTGACGCCCCAAGACTGGAGCTTCAGTTGCCTTCCAGGGTTTCTGGGTTTCTCCGTGTGTTTCATTTTTGCTTGCTCCTTTTATTTTTACATTGCATCATGTCATCATGCCATCATATCATTAATTTTTGCAACTCAAATAAATTAACCGTATGGATCTTCGGCCCACTTAAACCGAGGGAATTCACACGGTGAGTTCTCTTTATAACATATCCTCTCGATATTAGGGAGCTATATTAAATATTTCATTTTCGGAATCACCCATAACACACATGCAAAATATTTTTCATGTCTATTCCTCTTCGAGTTTGACCTTCAAACCCTGCCAATATATCTCATATCTTTTTTCGAGACTCCTCTAAAAAATCTCAGCCCATTTAGAGTCCTTTGGAATGGGTTTCAAAATTCAAACATGTTGAATTAAATTCAACATGTGCTAATCTATTGTTCTCCAAAAACCCTCTTGCCATTTTATTTAAGTTCCTCACATTTTTGTGAGTCCAGGAAATTTATCCGCATGTCCAACTTCTTCCCCAAACACCTCCTTTCTTTTTCTTCTCTTCTCTTCTTTGTTTTTTCTGTTTTAGAAATATGTTTGAGAGAGAGAGAGAGAGTTGAGGCCCTAGTCCAAACCAGCTGGGCCTCCTCCGTGGCCCACCTAGGCCAGCCGACCTCTTTTGCCCCTCCTTGGCCCGCACCCCTCTAACCCTAGGCCCAGCGAACCAACCTCCCTCTCCCTGCCCAATCCCACTCACCTCTCCCTCTCGTCCTCATCCACCACCGCCAACACCCCCACGCACGTCCCAGGAACCGCTCGACCCCCTCTCCCTCTCGCTCCCACACGCATCTCCAGGGAGAGGCGCTCCCTAGCATGCGCGAGCCTGCGCCCCCGCCTCCTTGTCCCACCAGCGACGCCGTCCTTCTCCTCCACCGCCAGCCGTACGCCGGGAGCCCAAGCTCCGTTGGGAGCCGCACGCCCACCGCCCTCGACCCACCTCACTGTCGCCATGCCAGGAGCCCTGCGCGCCCGACGCCGCCCCATCTCCAAGTTCACCTTCGCCAAGGTCCGTCCGTCTCCTCCGCCTTGTGCCTGCACAGCTGCGTGTCAAGAGGCCGCCGCCCGCTCCTCCCTCGATCCCACCAGAATCCAACGCCGGCCTCGTCCCATCCCTCAAGCACATCGTCGCCTCCCTCCTTCCTATCCTGCTGCGCGTCCCCGACCACCTAGGCCGAAGCCCCCGCTGCTGCGTCTGCGACAGGAGGTCCCCCATGGAGGCCACCCCTTGCCTCGTCCTCTGCCATGGCTGTAGAGGCGTGCCATGAGTTGCCGCCGTGCTGCTTCGCCGTCCGGCCGCCGTCGTTGCCCGCTGCTGCTTCGTCCGCTGACCCTTGCCTCCAACCATCGTGCATCGCCTCTGCCTCTGCATCTGGTAGCCGTGGCGCCTCGCTGTGTCGCCAAGTCACGTCGTCGTGCCCCTGTCCTATCGTGTTTTAGCCCAAGGATATGGCTGCGTCAACCTCTTGTTTGCCTCCGGCCGTCGTCGCCACCATGGCTTCCAGACCTCTTCACAGTCTGCATGCCGCATCTGCCTAGCACCGTTTCATCGCCATGGACACAACAACTGTGGGTGCCAAGTTCCCCTTCCGGAGTCGTCAAGTGCATGAGGACCCCGATCCCGAGAACGACTACTACATCGGAATGCCAAGTACATGGATACACCAAGTTCTTATCTGATACGTGTACGACAAGACGCGGGAGAACGACTTCATGGACTGACAAGTCACACGACGACCGTTGTCCGCCAAGTACCCCTTCGGAGCGTCAAGTTTGACTACCATCGCCGTGTTCGCGAGAACCTCTACTTCCCCCTCAAAACATGTACCACGACCGTCGCTGAAGACCCTATGGACGCCAAGTTCCGTATCGTGACCCCGAACATCTATGGACATGAACGACTACTTCCTCTTCGACTCTTGAACCACTACTTTCACTACAGCATGAGTACAACTACTGCCTTTATGAATGTGGCGAGAACGCCTACTTCCGCTATGAACATGATCCGTTCCAAAAAGGCACGCTTCGAAGGTATATCCGCCGGAACGATGCCGTGGACCGTATGCATGTGACGTGTTGTTTGAGATGTATGTTATTTGTTGTAATCCGCCCGTGGACCTTAGTTGTTCCTCCTCATTGCCATGCCGTCGACATGTGTGAACCTGGTATTCGGGAGCACCCCATCTTCTTGCTTGACACACACGCACCCATTTCTTTTTGCACCGGTATCCCCGTGAGCTACCGGATCACCGGAATGTTGACGCGGCATCATTTCCGTTTCGTCGCCGTGGCACCCCTTTCTTTCCGCCACGGTGACAAATGTTTCATAATGCTCTTGTCAACTTTTAATAAATAATTGCATAAACTTGCACATGTCAACCTCATCATGTTAAAAACTTTTAAACATTAAAAATTGTTGTTTGCATTAATTACTAAATGCGTATGGGGATTTACCGGAATTGTTGTTCGTTGTTTCTGGCCTCATTTAAACTTGCCTAGATAGGTAGTTTTCATTTGCTTCACCCTCTTGTCATGTTTAACAACATTTAATATTTTTGGGTACATAAACAAGATCGGACTAAATAACTTGAATGTGGTGTTCCGTCAATATGCAACTCGTTGCATATTGAGCTCCACTTTAATTTGTAGTGTTGTTTGTGCACTTTGCCCTGCCATGCTTCTTTAAATCGGACATGCATCATACTTGGTTGTGCAGCATGCCATGATTATGTGATGGTTGATTACTATGTTGTGTGCTTCTTTTCGGTGTTGCTTCTTCGGGTTTGTTCCGATAACGTCGCGTTTGTGAGGACCCGTTCGACTACGTCCGTTTGTCTTCTTCATGGACTCGTTCTTCTTCCTTGCGGGATTTCAGGCAAGATGGCCATACCCTCGAAATCACTTCTATCTTTGCTTGCTAGATGCTCACTCTTTTGCTATGCCTATGCTGCGATACGTACCACTTGCTTATCATGCCTCCCATATTGTTGAACCAAGCCTCTAACCCACCTTGTCCTAGCAAACCGTTGTTTGGCTATGTTACCGCTTTGCTCAGCCGCTCTTATAGCATTATTAGTTGCAAGTGAAGATGAAGTTTGTTCCTTGTTGGAACATGGAGATGTTGTTCCTTGTTGGAACATGTTTACTTGTTGGGATATCACAATATCTCTTATTTAATTAATGCATCTATATACTTGGTAAAGGGTGGAAGGCTCGGCCTGATGCCTAGTGTTTTGTTCCACTCTTGCCGCCCTAATTTCCGTCATATTGGTGTTATGTTCCCGGATTTTGTGTTTCTTACGCGGTTGGGTTATAATGGGAACCTCTTGACAGTTCGCCTTGAATTAAACTCCTCCAGCAATGCCCAAACTTGATTTTACCATTCGCCACCTAGCCTTTTCTTTCCCTTGGGTTCTGCAGACTCAAGGGTCATCTTTATTTAAACCCCCGGGCCAGTGCTCCTCTGAGTGTTGGTCCAACCTGTCAGCTGCCGGTGGCCACCAAGGGCAACTCTGGGCTGGCCTACCGGAACCTTGGACAATCCGGTGTGCCCTGAGAAAGAGATATGTGCAGCTCCTATCGGGATTTGTTGGCACATTCGGATGGCTCTGCTGGTCTTGTTTTACCATTGTCGGAATGTCTTGTAACCTGGATTCCGAGTCCGATCGGGTCTTCCCGCTAGAAGGAATATCCTTCGTTGACCGTGAGAGCTTGTGATGGGCTAAGTTGGGACACCCCTGCAGGGATTTGAACTTTCGAAAGCCGTGCACGCGGTTATGGGCAGCTGGGAATTTCTTAATGTCCGGTTGTAGAAAACCTGAAGTTGATCTTAATTAAAATACATCAACCGCGTGTGTTACCGTGATGGTCTCTTCTCGGTGGAGTCTGGGAAGTGAACACGGTGTTGGAGTTATGCTTGACGTAGGTTGTTCTAGGATCACTTCTTGATCATAGTTTCTTGACCGTGCTTTTGCCTTCTCTTCTCACTCTCATTTGCGTATATGTTAGCCACCAAATATGCTAGTCGCTTGCTGTAGCTCCACCTCATACCTTTTACCTTACCCATAAGCTTAAATAGTATTGATCGCGAGGGTGTGAGATTGCTGAGTCCCCGTGACTCACAGATACTTCCAAAACCAGCTTGCAGGTGCCATTGAACCGTGCAGATGACGCAACCAAGCTCAAGGAGGAGCTCGATGAAGATCGTGTTCGTTATGTTGTTCTGTTTCCAGTTGATCAGTAGTGGAGCCCAGTTGGGATGATCGGGGATCCGTGTAGCATTTGGGGTAGTCTTCTTTTATTTTGGTTCCATAGTCGGACCTTGATTGCATCTGGTTGATGTAATGCTTTATTCTGTAATTGTGTGAAGTGGCGATTGTAAGACAACTATGTATCTCTTTCCCTTATGTATTACATGGGTTGTGTGAAGATTACCTCACTTGCGACATTGCTTTCAATGCGGTTATGCCTCTAAGTCGTGCTTCGACACGTGGGAGATATAGCCGCATCGAGGGCGTGACATTTCTGTATTATCCTACTCTGATGCTTAGCCTGTTTTTGTTACCTACTTATTGTTACCTTACCTACTTATCCTAAACTGCCTAGTATAGGTTGGTTAGTGATCCACGAGTGACCCCCACCTTGTCCAAGTTGCCTCGCTTTATGTTCGATGACTCGATCAACGTGATCGACGTCCAAGCCCCGACACCGCACATCACTTTCCCCTTTTGTTGCTCGACTCTGCAGAGTTACCATCGAGTGCCGAGGGTGGAACCTCTTACATCACTCTTGATGAGATCTCTGTACTGTTGCTATTTGGTCCTGGTCATCGCGGGTGATTTCCTCCTTAACCACTTCCGACACGGCTCTGTCGTGCAACCCCTCAAGTGTGAACCTCGAGGGTGGATCCTCTTACGTTCACCTTGGTGATTACATCGAGTGGAATTCACCGAGGGTGATTCCTCTGGTTTTCCCCTTGGTGTTAGACACACAGTTACTATGGTTACTATGACTTTACACTGAACCATGTTACTAAAGACGGGTCGGCCCTGAGGGGTACCCGCACGAGCTTAATAGCGAGTGATGTGGAGACAGCTTGATCTGGAGGGTGTCGCAAGTACTCAAGACAGGGCGACGGGGTCACATCTTTCATGAGTCTCTACTCGAGACTGCACTGCCAACGCACTAATGATTTGGATATTTGATCCGAAGGGCCTCTGGCCTGATAGCACTAACCAGCACGTGGGCACAGTATGGGCGTTCTACGTCGTATGCATCAGCCGATGCTTAATAGATGTCAGCGACTGAGCGGCGCACACCGGGTTCGACTGGAACGCCTCACGTTGTATAAGGGAGGCTAGGTCTACTCACTGGCCGCCCACGAAACGTGCAGGAGTTCCCGGGGAGATGGCCCATGACCCCTGGGGGCATAGGTTTAGTCCGGCATGCTGACCTCTCTATTAAGCCTAGGTCGGGTTGCGGCGTATTGTTTGGCCGAGGCCAGGCATGACCCAGGAAAGTGTGTCCGGCCGAAGTTAATAGAGCGTGGTTGTTAAGTTGGTGCACCCCTGCAAGGAAGAAAACATCTACCGATATCATGTCCTACGGTAACGGACACTTGGAGTTGTATCCCGATCGATACAACTAGAACTGGATACTTGTGATGAGAAATGAATAGATTGTGAATGAGAAATGGATAGTATGGCTCTGGGATTGCTTTCTCGCAGGGAGTCGAGAAAGGATCTCTAGCTGAGGTTGATAACACTACTACTACTTTACATTATGTTGATATGTACTCTTCTCTATGATGCAAGATGCTTGAAGATGCTAGTCTTCGATAGGCTAGGCTTTCCCCTTCTCTTCTGGCATTCTGCAGTTTAGTCCACAGATACAACCCATTCGTTTGATACTGATGCATACTTAGTTTAGATATGGTTTAAGTCTTGCGAGTACTTTGGATGAGTACTCACGGCTGCTTTGCTACCTCTTTTCCTCCATACCCGATTGTTACGACTAGATGACGGATCCCAGGAGCCAGACGACACCACTGATGACTACTGCTACCCCGAGGGTGCCTACTACTACGTGACGGCTGCTGACGACTTAGAGTAGTTAGGAGGCTCCCAGGCAGGAGGCCTTGCCTTTTCGATCATTGGTATTTTTGTGCTAGCCTTCTTAGGGCAAACTTGTTTAACTCATGTCTGTACTCAGATATTGTTGCTTCCCGTGACTCTTGTGTATTCAAGCTTATGTATTCGAGCCCTCGAGGCCCCTGGCTTGTAATATAAAGTTTGTATTATTTTAATTTGTGTCTAGAATTGTGTTGTGATATCTTCCCATGAGTCCTTGATCTTGATCGTACACATTTGCGTGTATTATTAGTGTACTATTGAATCGAGGGCGTCACAGTGATGACACAACATAAAAATAAATAGATAGTCCCTTCGCAGAGGGAAGCAGTGATTTGCAGCCGTGCTCGAGCTCAAGCTTTTAAAACAGAGGTAAATGAAATTTTGAGAAATACACCCTTCTTGTTTACTTCATGACCATTAGTTATCGGTATCTTCCATGCTAAACACATTACTGGCGGTTCCCAAGCGATAAAAGTAAAGGTTTACTCCCCCTCCTCCAACAAACACACTCCACGGCCGGTCCGAATCCACGGGTACCATCCCTACCAACAACAGTCCTGGAAGAGTTTTATGTAATTATTTGCAATTTGAATTCGCGACTAGGAATCCCTATTACCGCCCCTCTCGTGCAAAGAAGAGTGAATAAACACTCGCCGTGAGAATAACCCGCTTAGCATGGAAGATACTGACTACCTCCTGTCGCTCTATGAACAATCCAGGCACACAAAAAGGATATATATTTGATGTTTTTAGAGGTGGCACATGCAAATTTACTTTGGATAGCAGGGTAATACCACATATAGGTAGGTATGGTGGACTCATCTGTAAAAACTTGGGTTCAGGATTTTGATGCACAAGCAGTAATTTCGCATAGTACAGGCAAAGGCTAGAAATTAGGTTGAGAAGTGGCCAGCTAGAGAGCGAAAACGGTCATGAACATGCATTATGCATAAGTAACATTGGATACTAGCATGAGTAGGATATGAACACCATGAACATAAATATCATAAAGGCTATGTTGGTTTTGATTCAACCACATGCATGAACATGTGCCAAGTCAAGCCATTCGAACATTCAGAGGATGTAGTGGGAAACCATGGCCACCTATGGGACCACGAGTCCCTTGCTGATTCGGCGGGGGGATGGCACATTGCACAAAGAGCAGAGGAGCATCGAGTAGCACGACAGAGATCGCATAGGAAGTCTTTTACCCAGGTTCTTGCCGCCGTGAGGCGTAAAACCCTACTCATGCTTTGGTGGATTGATGGTGGAAAAATGGCAGTAAGCGCAACATGCTTTGCCCGACAGGGTTGCCTCAGGGCGAAAACGGCAACGCGCATATTAATCGAAGTGGTGTGGGTTAGCCAACCTTTTCTACGGTTGCCTTCGGCCTCCTTTTGTAGACAAAGGGGTCTCCACAATGGAAAATCAGTAATTATACATTGATTAGATAGCAAACAGTGCAATCATACCTAACTCTACAAGCTAACAGAGTGCATTGAATGTGCCGCTCAACGTCACATCGTAGCTTGCCCGACAGGCCATGCTGGGCTATTTTGCCAGCTTCTCGCCTGCTCGCTCGAGACGTCGTGGGACGGGTGTCACTTGTAGGTGTTTTCTGTAGGAGCTAGCTACCATGTGGAAAATGGCAGCCACTTAGTCACTTTGCAGCTTGGCACCACACTAATCGATGACTTGCGTCATGATGAGGTGGTGCGGTGAGGTGGTTCTACTTTCGTAGGCCTCGGCAGGCCAGCCGGGGCGACCCGGAGGCTTGGTTCCGGGGGCGACCCCATCCTTGCCAGGCTCGCCCAACCGGCAAGGGAGGCTTCTCTCCTGGTAGTATCTTGCTTCTATGGGGTCCTTTTGTGCTGCATGCTGGTCCCTTGAAGAACTGATCTCTTGTGCTTCGGTCTGACTTGGGAGTTGTAATCTTATTCTTGTTCCTATGCACAGTTTGGACAATGGACCTAGGATTTTTTGCACCGACAGAAGCCCCTGAGCCTATCCCGAATGTGCTGCTGGGCATCATCGGGGTAGGCCCTAATAAGTGCATAGCCAGGGGTGTGGGAGTGTTGGCCCTTTGAGGTCTTCTTTGCTTCTTCATTAATCTTGAGTCTGGGCCAGTTTCCGGTTTTCCCGCGCGTCGTGTCAAGCCAATCATGGTGGGGCCACTCTTGTAATGCCCCGTTATTGACTTTAACGGATGAGGTCGAAACTGCCAATTCACTCTTCCCACCACACCCTTATCCTCAGCCACGCATGCTGCATGCATCACGCGGGGTAGCTAACGGATGCGTGTGGTGCGGAATAGCATCAAGGCAGGGCCCGGTCTTCTTGAATTGGTGGAGGAGGGCGGCAGTCGCCCGTTGAGGGATAAGCCCTCTTCCCCATCCTGCCTATAAAAGGAGGGGCGGGGGAGGGGCGGAAGCACTCATCCTTGCATCCCTTCTCCTCCATCCTATGCATTCTGCTGGTTATGCTTGTGCAGTAGCTTGGGGTCAGTAACACCAAATGCTTGTGCAGTCGCTTGGGGAGTGAGTCTGGTCCAAGCCTAGAGAAGACGCAGCGGATAAGTCGTCCG
Source organism: Triticum aestivum (assembly GCF_018294505.1). NCBI lineage: Eukaryota > Viridiplantae > Streptophyta > Magnoliopsida > Poales > Poaceae > Triticum > Triticum aestivum. The sequence goes on along the minus strand of NC_057809.1, from coordinate 277,807,016 downwards.
TGGCATGGGGGACATCCAGCTCCCACATTGTGGGGGAGTGCTTGTCCCTTCTGTCATGGTCAGTCAGTCGTTCGTTATGTAATGTGGCATCTTGCTCCGAGCCGCTACCGCTTGTTAGTCCGGCGACCAGGTCCTCGGCGCCCTCGACGTCCGTCCGGGAAGCATGCCTGGGGATCGTTGGTAATCCCGGCGCTACCCCTTTCGGAGGCCCTAGGGCTGATGTTGATGGGAGGCACGCCTTCTTGCCTGTCAAGGTGGGAAGCGGCGCAGCCCGAGCTCCCTGGTCGTCTTGTTCTTCGACTGCTTCTTCGGGGAAGGCGCCGGGCTGGGGTCCTGGCGTTCCTTCGGAGTGGTGTTGATGAAGATGAATTCAGGGAAGACAGAGAAGGAGGGAGGCAGGTCGCCAGGTCGGAGTACGATAGCACCGACGTGTTCGTCTTGTACTAGTGACCTGCTGCCTCATCTTTCTATCTTTCCCCTCCATTCCCCGGCACTGTCATCACCATTTTCTCGGTTGCTGGGGAAGGGGTCTCCCCCTGGTGCTTTTGCTTCCTCCAGCGGTCTTCCAGCTGAGCTTCATCTGGTTTCTCTATCGGCGCCTATGCTGGAGCTTCTAATTGGCCCTGGAGGTGGTGACCAGGGGACCACCAGGGTGCTTGTCAGATTCAGGGCTCCGCGGACCCAAGAAAGATTCGAACACTGGGGTGCATGCGAAGAACTCAATCTCCCGGGCCTACCAACTCATTGCTCTCATGGGATAGCTCGATGAACGAGAACAGAAAGGGACACGACAGTTTAGCTAGGTTTGGGACACCTTGCAGTGTAAGAACCTAGTCCTGCTTTGTGGTGGATTAGCGTGGAGGTGGGCTGAGGATGAACTAGTATAGAGGAAGAACTGCCTCAGGAGGTCTATTCTTGTGTTGGTGTGAGCTGGTGAGATTTCGAATGGCTTGATCCCTTTCTATGGTGGTGGCTAAGCTATATTTATAGTGGTCTTGGTACTCTTCCCCCAAAATGAAGGCGGGAAGGGATCCCACAATGGCCAAGTTTCAAGGGAGACAAATAGTACATCTTATCATGACGAAAGGTGGTCTTTGCCCACAAAGCTTCTGGTCACGATGTCGTGGTGGGCTCGGCGATGACCTCCATCCTGCCGTCCTGGTGGTCTTGGTCTTGTAACACGGAAATGGAAACCTAAGGCTGATTCCTCAGGACTGCGTGCCTGCGCTTGCCTCTTTAGCACCAAAGAGGAAACCTGTGGTACAGCGCCCACTAGCGCCCGCCAGGTTGTAGTCTTCATGGCTTGCATAACCTTATCCTCATGAGGTGGGCGCCTGCATAGGAATCTCCGCTCCTCGGGAGCCGTCCTAGGTAGGCCACTCCCTCTGGAGGTCTTGGTGTTGTCCGCCTCGTGAGGCTTGGCCCCTCGCAAGGGTCTTGTGTTGTCGATGCTGAAGGTGGACCGTACCAGGCCGCTGATGGAGCCACGTCGTGGGCTGCAGGCTGGCAAGTCTGGGTACCACGGTTCCTAGAACGTCGACAGTAGCCCCCGGGCCCAAGGCATGCTCGGACTTGGCTTCGAGGTGAAGCCAAAGGGCAAGGGTGAAGTGCCCCGGGCCCCAATCACCTGCGGACCCGATCGTTGCATGGCACTTGATGGGACGTGGGTGAAGGAAATATTCCCTAGAGGCAATAATAAAGTTGTTATTTATATTTCCTTATATCATGATAAATGTTTATTATTCATGCTAGAATTATATTAACCAGAAACTTGGTACATATGTGAATACATAGGCAGCAGAGTGTCCCTAGTATGCCTCAACTTGGCTAGCTCGCTAATCAAAGAATGTTAAGTTTCCTGACCATAGACATGTGTTGTCATTTGATGACCGGGTCACATCATTAGGGAATGATGTGATGGACAAGACCCATCTATTAGCTTAGCATAATGATCATTTAGTTTTATTGTTATTGCTTTCTTCATGACTTATACATATTTCTCTGACTATGAGATTATGTAATTCCCGAATACCGGAGGAACACCTTGTGTGCTATCATACGTCACAACATAATTGGGTGATTATAAAGATGCTCTACAGGTGTCTCCGAAGGTGTTTGTTGAGTTGGCATAGATCAAGATGAGGATTTGTCACTCCGAGTATCGAAGAGGTATCTCTGGGCCCTCTCAGTAATGCACCTCACTTTAAGCCTTGCAAGCAATGTTACTAATGAGTTAGTTGCGGGATGACGTATTACGGAACGAGTAAAGAGACTTGCCAGTAACGAGATTGAACTAGGTATGATGATATCGACGATCGAATCTCAGGCAAGTAACACACCGATGACAAAGGGAGTAACGTATGTTGTTATGCGGTTTGACCAATAAAGATCTTAGTAGAATATGTAGGAACCAATATGAGCATCCAGGTTCCACTGTTGGTTATTGATCGGAGATGTGTCTCGGTCATGTCTACATAGTTCTCAAATCCGTAGGGTCCGCACGCTTAACGTTCGATGACGATTTGTATTATGAGTTATGTGTTTTGGTGACCGAAGTTTGTTCGGAGTCCCGGATGACATCGCGGACATGACGAGGAGTCTCAAAATGGTCGAGAGGTAAAGATTCATATATTGGAAGGTTGTATATGGACACCAGAATGGTTTCGAAGAGGTTCGGGGATTTATCAGAGTACCGGGAGGCTAACGTAACCGCCCGGGAAAGTTAATGGGCCTAATGGGCCATAGTGGAGAGGAGGAGGCAGTCACAGGAGGTGGCAACCCTCCCTCCCAAGCCCAATCCGAATTGGACAAGGGGTGGGGGTGCGGCCCCCCTTGCCTTCTCCCTCTCCTCCTCTTTCCCCTTTCCTCTCGAAAGGGGGGACCCGACTAGGACTAGGAGTCCTAGTGGGACTCCCCCACTTGGCGCGCCCCTAGGGGCCGGCCGGCCTCACCTCCCTCTTTTATATATGTGGGCAAGGGGCACGCCAAAGGCACAACAATTGTTCTCTTAGCCGTGTGCGGTGCCCCCCTCCATAGTTTACTGCTCCGGTCATAGCGTCATAGTGCTTAGGTGATGCCCTGCGCGAATCACATCACCATCACCGCCACCAGGCCGTTGTGCTGTCGGATCTCTCCCTTCGACCCTCTACTGGATCAAGAGTTTGAGGGACGTCATCGAGCTGAACGTGTGCTGAACACGAAGGTGCCGTATGTTCGGTACTTGGATCGGTTGGATCGTGAAGATGTTCGACTACATCAACCGCATTAACCTAACGCTTCCATTTTTGGTCTACGATGGTACATGGACACAATCTCCTGCTCTCGTTGCTATGCATCCCCTAGATAGATCTTGTGTGATCGTAGGATTTTTTTAAAATTGCATGCTACGTTTCCCAACAGTGGCATCCGAGCCAGGTCTATGCGTAGATTATATACACGAGTAAAACACAAAGAGTTGTGGGCGATAATAGTCATACTGCTTACCACCAACGTCTTTGGTCTGGCGGTATTGTTGGATGAAGCGGCCCGGACCAACATTACATGACCACGTTCATGAGACCGGTTGTACCGACGTGCTTTGCACATAGCTGGCTAGTGGGTGTCTGTTTCTCCAACTTTAGTTGAATCGAGTTTGACTACGGGCGGTCCTTGTTGAAGGTTAAAACAGCACACTTGGCAAAAAATCCTTGTGGTTTTGATGCGTAGGTAAGAACGGTTCTGGGAAGAAGCCCATAGCAGCCACGTAAAACTTGCAACAACAAAATAGAGGACGTCTAACTTGTTTTTGCAAGGCATGTTGTGATGTGATAAGGTCCAGGCGTGATGAGATATAAATTGTTGTATGAGATGATCATGTTTTTTAAAAGTTATCGGCAACTACCAGGATCCTTGATATGTCTCCAACTTACCTATAATTTTTTATTCTTCCATGATGTTATATTATCAATCTTGGATGTTTGATAATCATTTTATAGTCATTTTATATCATTTTTTGGTACTAACCTATTGACATAGTGCCAAGTGCCAGTTCCTATTTTTTCCATGTTTTTTACATCGCAGAAAATCAATACCAAACGGAGTATAAATGCAACGAAACTTTATGGAGATTTTTTTCGACCAGCAGGAACATAATGGGCCCTGGCTGCGCTTGGGGGCTGCTCCGGGGAGAGCACAACCCACCAGGGCACGGCAGGAGGCCCTGGCGCGCCCTGGTGGCTTGTGCCCACCTCAGGTGCCCCCCCGGACCGCCTCTTTGCTCTATGAATACCCCAATATTCCCAAAACCCTAGGGGAGTCGACGAAATATTGATCCAGCCGCCACAGAGTCTAGAATCACCAGATCCAATCTAGACACCATCTCGGATGGGGTTCACTACCTCCATTGGTGCCTCTTTGATGATGCGTGAGTAGTTCTTTGTAGACCTTCGGGTCCGTAGTTAGTATCTAGATGGCTTCATCTCTCTATCTCTCTGAATTCTCAATACAATGGTCTCTTGGAGATCCATACGATGTAACACTTTTCTGGTGTGTTTGTTGGGATCGATGAACTTTGAGTTTATGATTAGATCTATCTTTTTTATCCATGAAAGTTATTTTAGTTTCTTTGATCTCTTATATGCATGATTACTTATAGCTTCATATTTCTTCTCAGATATTTGGGTTTTGTTTGGCCAACTTGATTGCAATGGGAAGAGGTGCTTTGTAGCGGGTTCGATCTTACGGTGCTTGATCCAAGTGACAGAAGGGGAACCGACACGTATGTATCGTTGCTACTAAGGATAAAATGATGGGGTCTATCTATACATAGATTGATCTTGCCTACATCATGTCATCGTTGTTATTGCATTACTCCGTTTCTCCATGAACATAATACACTAGATGCATGCTGGATAGCGGTCGATGTATGGAGTAATAGTAGTCAGTCTACTAATCTTGGACGTGATGCCTATGTAATGATCACTGCCTAGATATCGCCATGAGTATTTGAAGTTATATCAATTGCCCAACAGTAATTTGTTCACCCACCGTTTGCTATTTTTCTCGAGAGAAGCCACTAGTGAAACCTACGGCCCCTGGATCTCTTTCTCATATATTTTCCTTTGCGATCTACCTTTCCTTTGCATTTATTTTCAGATCTATTAAACCAAAAATCCAAAAATATCTTGCTGCAATTTGTTCTTATTTATTTTATTTGGCGTGCGATCTATCAATCTACTACAATTTTATCTCACGTCTGTTTGCCTATCTTGAGGCGCCGCCACCCGAAAGGGATTGACAACCCCTTTTACACGTCGGATTGCGAGAAGTTGTTATTTGTTTGCAAGTCCTGTTGATGTTGTGTTGCTTGGTTCTCCTACTAGTTCGATAACCTTGGTTTCACATCTGAGGGAAATACCTACCACCGTTGTGCCGCATCATCCCTTCCTCTTTGGGGAAATACCGATGTAGCTTGAAGCGACATCAAAAGGAATTTCTGGCTCCATTGTCGGGGAGGATCTTCAACATATATCAGGTTCCTAATCATAAATCTCATCTCCTCACAGTTTACATTATTTTCTGTTTGCCCCTCATTTTCCTCTCCCCCACTTCACAAAAAATATCTATTTTATTCGTCCCTCTTTTTCTGTTCGCCGTTTTCTTGTCGGATCTGTTTTTGAGTGCAATCTTGTTGTGTGGTCATCATGACTCAAGAGAACACCAAGTTATGTGATTTCTCAAATACCAACAACAATGGTTTTATCGGCACTCCAATTGCTCCTCCCGCCACTAGTGCAAACTCTTGTGATATTAATACTGCTTTGCTGAATCTTGTTATGAAAGATTAATTTTTTGGTACTCCTAATGAGGATGCCGCGTCCGATCTTAATACCATCATGAAATTATGTGATATGCAAAAGAAAAAACATGTGGACAATGATGTGGTGAAGATGAAATTATTTCCATTTTCCTTGCATGATTCTGCAAAAATTGGGTTGTCTTCTTTGCCTTGCAATAGTATCAATTCTTGGAATAAGTGCAAAGATGCTTTTATCCCTAAGTATTTTCCATCCACAAAAATTATTTCCCTTAGAACCCAGATCATGAATTTCAAGCAACTTCAACATGAGCATTTTCAACAATATTGGGAAAGGATGAAAATTATGCTAAGGAATTGCCCAACTCATGGGTTAAATCTTTGGATGAACATACAAATTTTTTATGCGGGTTTGAATTTTGTTTCTCGTAATCTTTTAGATTCCGCCATGGGAGGTACTTTTATGGAAATTACTTTGGGTGAAGCCACCAAATTTCTTCATAATATTATGGCAAATTATTCACCATGGCATACCGAAAGAGCTCCTACTAGTAAAAAAAGTTAATTTGGTTGAAGAAATTTCTTCTTTGAGTGAAAAATTTGATGCTCTTGTGAAATTGATTGCTAGTATAAGTGCTCTTATTGATTTTAATGATATCCCTTTGTCTACTATTACTGAGAAAAATAGTTATGCCATAGATGTGACTTTTTTTTCTCGAAATAATTTTAGTAACAAAGCTTATAGAGGTAAATTTAATCCTAGGCCTTCTCCTAGTAATTCCTCTAATAATTATGGTAATTCCTATGGAAATCAATCTTATAATAATAATAATAGGAACACCTTTGATCTTGAGAACAATATTAAAGAATTTATCGATACGCAAAAAGTTTTCAACACTTCCATAGAAGAAAAGTTGAGTAAGATTCATGATTTGTATAGAAGTGTTGATAGAATTGCTCATGATATGGAAAATCTCAAGCTGAAAATTTTTGTGCCTAAAGTAGATGAATCAATTAAAGATCTTTATGTTTCTATGGATGAAAGTAAGAAAAGAACCGCTATGCTTAGAGCTAAAAGAGATATCTTAGAAAAGGCGTTTTCTAGTGATTACTTTCAAAGAAGAGATGAAGATCTTAAAATGACTGGTGTTTCTTCTATTTATTCCTTATTTAGCAAAGTTAGATTGATGAAAAAGGGACTGGAGAAGGGTCAACTTAGAAGGCGTCCCAATGATTCGGAGGGTGAAAATCTTGTTGGGAAAATTGATAAAAGTGGGTTTGGAGAGGTCAAAACTTTAGCTAGTGATGTGCCCACTCTTTTGCATTACAAAGACTTTAATTATGATAGTTGCTCCTTGTTTGATTGTATTTCTTTGTTGCAATCCATGATAAATTCAACCCTTGCTTATGAACAAAATAAGGCTTTTACTAAATATATAGTTGATGCTATGATGAAAGCTTTGGAAGAAAAATTGGTATTAGAAGTATCAATTCCTAGAAAATTGCATGATGAATTGGAACCTACTATCAAAGTCAAGATTAAAAATTATGAGTGTTTTTGTTTGTGTGAGTTGGGTGCTATTGTTTCTACAATTGCGAAATCTTTATTGATGTGCTTGGTCTTACTGATCTTGAATCATGCTCTTTAAATTTGCACTTAGCGGATTCTACTATTAAAAATCCCACCGAAAGAATTCGAAATAATCAGATTTCTAGAGACTTTTCTCTTTTGACAGATTCTGTTTTCTTTGCGTTGTGTGCTTATTTTGATGGATCTATGATTTTCTTGGATGAGTTTTTGTCATAGGAAGTTGTAATACATTACATATAATGCAAGAAAAAAATATGAATTGGTTTGATACAACACTTATAGTAGTGATTTATTTTCTTATACTAACAGATCTCCCAAAGATTTTGTTGACTTTTGTGTGATTGAAGTTTTCAAGTTTTGGGTTATCTTACGATCGATCAAGGAATAAGGAGTAGAAGAGCCTAAGCTTGGGGATGCCCCAGCATCCCAAGCTATTATCAAAAAATGAGCAACCGACTAAGCTTGGGGATGCCCCCGAGTGGCAGCCCCTGTTTTTTCTAACGACCATCGGTACTCGAAGCTATATTTTTATTTGTCACATACTATGTGTTTTGCTTGTTTTATTTTGTGCTTTAAGTCTTGATCCCTTGCTGGACACACCTATTTGACAGAGCCAAAATTATGTCATGACTTGTTAGAATTGCTCTCTTTGCTTCACTTAAATATTTTATGAGCTATGGACTTGCTGTAGTGCTTCACTTATATATTTTTGAGCATGGTGTGCTTTAGTATTTTTGAAGAAATTCTCTCTTGCTTCACTTAGATTTATTTGAGAGTTAGTAAAATTTTCAAGAAATTCTCTCTTGCTTCACTTACATTATTTTGAGAGACACAAAAAATGTATGATCATGATCTTCACTTATAATTGTTTGAGCTTATGAAAAGCAACACATGAAAATTAGTCCCAAAGAGATAGATATCCAAGAAGGATATAATAAAAACTTTCATGAAGATCATTGGACAAAATAAACTTGGTTTTTAGTAATAGTTTTGAGATATGATCATGTGATATGTGAGTTATGTTGATGAGTAATTCTGCTTTAGTAAGAATATTGGTGTTAAGGTTTGGGATTCCCTATGCAAGCATGAAATTCAATAGTCATGCAATGAAATTATATCCTACTTGAGGTGCATTATTCAGTGTTAATTATGCTTAATGCTTGCTTATGAGATTATCTGTTTCTTGGTTGGTCGCTTCTCAATCTTTTGCTAACCTTCATTTTGCACTAAGTATGATCTCTACTTGTGCATCCAAAATCCTTTAAATCAGTTTTTCCACATGAGTCAACTATATCTACCTATATGCGGTATTCTTTTGCCATTCTAAGAAAAATTGCATGTGCCATCTCTAATTTTCAAAATAAACTTCTCTTTTGTGTGTTCATTTCGCTCGCGGAGCAGTGAGGGGTGGCTAATATTTTCCATGCTAGATGTGTTATTCTCATGATGAGTGTTTATTCAGTTGTCATTGCATGAGAGTAAGGACAAGGTATTAGGGATGCTTAGTTCGGAAATGAAAAAAAATGAATTTACTTTATGTTGTCAAATAATAAATTCCTTGGAAAGTGTTGGTATGGAAGGCACCCATGGATGCGGTTAGCCATGGAAAGTGAAAGTATGGTGGCAAAATGAATAAACTTTATTTTCTATTTGGGAACCGCCTATGATATATCTAAGCATGGAAAGTGTTGGGAACTCTAACTCATTTCTGCTGGTGGGATGGATAGACCTCCCAAAGTGTTTTCACCTCTATGTTTTTCGCTTTGAGCTCTGGCACCTCTACAAATCCCTACTTCCCTCTGCGAAGGGCCTTTCTTTTACTTTATGCAATTTCTATTTTGACTTTGACTCTCCATCTTCTCTTATAAAAGCACCAACTAGGAGGCAATATGATCGTACTTGAGTATTGGGTGTAGCTAATATGCGAGTGTGTTTCATGAATGGATCAATGGTCGAGCATGATGGGCTAGGGATAACTTATTTTAGCGTTGATATTTTGAAAGACATGGTTGCTTATTGATATGCTTCAGTATTTGAATTATCATGTCAAAACTAGACTATTGCTTTGAATCACATAAAAGTCCAAATGTCCATGCTATAAAGAAAAGAATATGATATGACGTGTTAGGCAACATTCCACATCAAAAATTCTGTTTTTATCACTTCCCTACTCGAGGACGACTAGGAGTTAAGCTTGGGGATGTTGATACGTCTTCAACGTATCTATAATTTTTGATTGTTCCATGTTGTTATATTATCAATCTTGGATGTTTTATAATCATTTTATAGTCATTTTTTGGCACTAACCTATTAACATAGTGCCAAGTGCCAGTTGTTTTTTCCATGTTTTTTACATCGTAGAAAATCAATGCCAAACGGAGTCCAAATGCAACGAAACTTTATGGAGATTTTTTTGGACCAGAAGGAACATAATGGGCCCTGGCTGCGCCTGGGGGGTGCTCCGAAGAGAGCACAACCCACCAGGGCGCGCCAGGAGGCCCAGGCGCGCCCTAGTGGGTTGTGCCCACCTCGGGTGCCCCCTGGACCGCCTCTTTGCTCTATAAATACCCCAATATTCCCAAAACCATAGTGAAGCCGATGAAATATTGATCCAGCCACCATAGAGTACAGAACCACCATATATAATCTAGACGCCATCTCGGATGGGGTTCACCACCACCATTGGTGCCTCTCCGATGATGTGTGAGTAGTTCTTTGTAGACCTTCGGGTCCGTAGTTAGTAGCTAGATGGCTTCATCTCTCTCTCTCTGAATTCTCAATACAATGGTCTCTTGGAGATCCATATGATGTAACTCTTTTGCGGTGTGTTTGTTGGGATCGATGAACTTTGAGTTTATGATCAGATCTATCTTTTTTATCCATGAAATTTATTTTAGTTTCTTTGATCTCTTATATGCATGATGGCTTATAGCTTCGTATTTCTTCTCTGATATTTGTGTTTTGTTTGGACAACTTGGACTATTATCTTGCAATTGGAAGAGGTGATTTGTAGTGGGTTCGATCTTACAGTGCTTGATCCCAGTGACAGATGCGGAACCGACACGTATGTATCGTTGCTACTAAGGATAAAACAATGGGGTCTATCTCTACATAGATAAATTTTGTCTACATCATGTCAGCGTTCTTACTGCATTACTCCGTTTCTCCCTGAACTTAATACACTAGATGCATGATGGATAGCGGTCGATGTGTGGAGTAATAGTAGTAGATGCAGGAAGGAGTCGGTCTACTAATCTTGGACGTCAGGCCTATGTAATGATCATTGCCTGGATATCGTCATGAGTATTTGAAGTTGTATCAATTGCCCAATAGTAATTTGTTCACCCACCGTTTGCTATTTTTCTCGAGAGAAGCCACTAGTGAAACCTACGGCCCCTGGGTCTCTTTCTCATATATTTGCCTTTGCAATCTACTTTTCCTTTGCATTTATTTTCAGATCTATTAAATTGAAAATACAAAAATACCTTGTTTCAATTTATTATTATTTATTTTATTTGGCGTTTGATCTATCAATTTACTACAATTTTATCTCATGTCCGTTTGCCTATCTTGAGGCGCCGCTACCCAAAAGGGATTGACAAGCCCTTTTACACGTCGGGTTGCGAGAAGTTGTTATTTGTGTGCAGGTGATATTTATGTTGTTTTGCTTGGTTCTCCTACTGGTTCAATAACATTGGTTTCACATCTCAGGAAATTTCCCACCGTCGTTATGCTACATTATCCCTTCCTCTTTGGGGAAATACCACCGTAGCTTCAAGCGACATCTAGCCTTATGGTTGTCGCTTTATTGTATGAAATGCAATCACCATGTAATTGCATTACTTTATCACTAAGCGGTAGCGATAGTCGTAGAAGAAATAGTTGGTGAGACGACAACGATGCTACGATGAAGATCAAGGTGTCAAGCCGGTGACGATGGAGATCATGACGGTGCTTTGGAGATGGAGATCAAAGGCACAAGATGATGATGTCATGTGCTCTTTATCTTTTATGCATCTTATTTTTCTTAGTATGGTGGTAGCATTATAAGATGATCCCTCACTAAATTTCAAGGTATAAGTGTTCTCCTTGAGTATGCACCGTTGCTACAGTTCGTCGTGCCAAGACACCATGTGATGATCGGGTGTGATAAGCTCTACATTCACATACAACGGGTGCAAGCCAGTTTTGCGTGTGCAGAATACTCGGGTTAAACTTGACGAGCCTAGGATATGCAGATATGGCCTTGGAACACTGAGACCAAAAGGTCGAACGTGAATCATATAGTAGATATGATCAACATAGTGATGTTCACCATTGAAAACTACTCCATCTTACGTGATGATCGGACATGTTTTAGTTGATATGGATCACGTGATCATTTAGATGACTAGAGGGATGTCTATCTAAGTGGGAGTTCTTAAGTAATATGATTAATTGCACTTTAATTGATCATGAACTTAATCCTGATAGTTTTTGCATATCTACGTTGTTGTAGATCAATGGCCCGTGTTACCATTCCCTTGAATTTTAATGCGTTCCTAGAGAAAGCTAAGTTGAAAGATGATGGTAGCAACTACACGGAATGGGTCTGTAACTTGAGGATTATCTTCATTGCTGCACAGAAGAATTACATCTTGGAAGCACCGCTAGGTGCAAGACCCGCTGCAGGAGCAACTCAGGACGTTATGAACGTCTGGCAGAGCAAAGCTGATGACTACTCGATAGTTCAATGTGCCATGCTTTACAACTTAGAATCAGGACTTCAAAGACGTTTTGAACGTCATGGAGCATCTGAGTTGTTCCAGGAGTTGAAGTTAATATTTGAAGAAAATGCATGAGTTGAGATATATGAAGTCTCCAACAAGTTCTATAGCTGCAAAATGGAGGAGAATAGTTTTGTCGGTGAACACATACTCAGAATGTCTGGATACCATAACCACTTGACTCAGCTCGTAGTTAATCTTCCTTATGCTAGTGTCATTGACAAAGTTCTTCAATCAGTTCCACCAAGCTATAAAGGCAAAGGGAAGAAGGAGAACTTGATACATCTCCAATGTACCTACTTTTCCTAATGCTTTTCCTCTTGTTTTGGACTCTAATTTGCATGATTTGAATGAAACTAACCACGGACTGAAGCTGTTTTCAGCAGAACTACCATGGTGTTGTTTTTTGTGCAGAAATAAAAGTTCTCCGAATTGAATGAAACTTTGCGAGGGTTTTTATGTAATATATAAGAATTTCTGGAGCCAAGACCTATCGGAGAGGAGCCCCTGGGTGGGCAAAACCCCCTCTCCTGGCGCGCCCAGGTGGGTTATCCCCACCCGGTGGCCCCACAGACCCTAAAACCAACACTATAAATTCCTATTTTCGGAGAAAAAATCAGGGAGAAAGAATTATCGCGATCCACGAGACAGAGCCGCCTCCAAGCCCTGTTCTTCCTCGGGAGGGCAGATCTGGATTCTGTTTGGGACTCCGTAAGGGGGAATGTTCGTTCTTTTTCATCACCAACCCATCTCCATAGCCAATTCCATGATGCTCCCCACCGGGAGTGAGTAATTCCTTCATAGGCTCACTGGTTGGTGAGGAGTTGGATGAGATTCATCATGTAATCGAGTTAGTTTTGTTAGGGCTTGATCGCTAGTATCCATTATGTTCTTAGATTGATGTTGCTATGACTTTGCCATGCTTAATGCTTGTCACTTTGGGCCGGGGTGCCATGATTTAAGATCTGAACTATTTATGCTATCACCATTATATCCATGTTCTAGATCCGATCTTGCAAGTTATAGTCACCTACTACGTGTTATGATCCGGTAACCCCAGAGTGACAATAACCGGGATTTCTTCCAGTGAATACCGTAGTTTGAGTAGTTCATGTATTCACCATGTGTTAATGCTTTGTTCCGGTTCTCTATTAAATGGAGGTCTTAATATCCCTTAGTTTGCTATATGGACCCCGCTGCCACGGGAGGGTAGGACAAAAGATGTCATGCATGTTCTTTTAATAAAGCAGGTGCGACTATTCACGGAATACATGCATATGTTATATCGATGAACTATCACATGATGAATATCATCCAACAAGTCACCGATCCAATGCCTATGAACTTTTCCATCTTGTTTCTGCTAAGTTACTACTGCTATCATCACTGTTACACTTGCTACAAAACTACTGTTGTCACTGCTACTGTTACTATTGCTGCTGTCACTACTATCAAAACTATCAAACTACTTTGCTACTGATCACTTTGCTGCAGATAATTAATCTCCAGGTGTGGTTGAATGGACAACTCAGCTGCTAATACCTTCAAATATTCTTTGGCTCCCCTTGTGTCGAATCTATAAATTTGGGTTGAATACTAACTGGTGTGCGTCGGTCCTAAACAAACGGTTTTTACCCCTTTCCGCGAAGGCCTTCGGAACCGTCGTCAAGTGAGTGTGTGCAATAGGGGGTCCTTCCCACATGACCTAGAAACCGTCGGGGATATGGAATAGTGATCCAGAGGCCTTCGAAAATGTAATCGTTTGCGGTGCAGCACACACTAAATTCTTTCGCACATGTGGTATCAGTGATTAAGCGTTTCTAATGACGTAGTGAAACCATACGGTCTGTCATAATGAACTGTTTGGGAAACAGTGTGTAAGGCACATGGGCCAACATATGAACTGTGTGTGATTTGTGCCCTATCGCACACGAGTTTTCTGCGTAACCGTCTTCCATGCTAGACTCCATCGCACACGTTTTCCAACAATTACCGTCTGCGATAATGTTCTATCACAAATGGTTCAGGAGCCCCTTCGCACACATACAAGTGTTGTAGACCGTTTGTGATTTGTTAGGTATCACCGACGGTTGCCGCAAGAGTGACATGTGCTTTTTCTTAGGGATCCCACACATTTCTTAAAAAAATACGACTGCGATTGTATTTTCCATTGGACACGGTTTACTCCCAGTTCTCGTGTGCGATAACGCGATATCACAAACGGTTCTAGAGACCCTATGCACAGGTAGTAGCGCTGCGAATCGTTTGTGATCTGTTGTGTATCACTGACGGTTCCAATACGATTGACGTATGCTTTCCGACATGGACCGCACACACTCATTTAGTTGAACCTTGTGCGGAGCAATTGCCAGGTTAAAACAAAAATATCCCATTTTGAATCAGCACGCAAAAATCAAATTCGCCACAATATTCAATTGAACAAATAAACATAAATATCCCATTTTGAATTGGCACGCAAAAAGCAAATTCGCCACAATATTCAATTGAACAAATAGTGTCAACAGGAAGAACATTCTTCAGATTTCACAGCAATTGCAATTGAACATATGGTAGCTAAATTCCAACGATTTGTCCACACATATATGCATTACATAATTAATCATAGTGTATGAAATTTGAAAACCTCATCAGATGGAAAACAATGGATCCATGTGTTATATGTTTAGCGGCTAACACTTACTCAATGTTTCAGGAGAAGGCATGCTGAAATCTTCATTATCACCAGTGGGATTGATGTAGTGATCCAGGAAGAAGTCGCTGATAAATCTCCGAACCATCAGCAATTCACCAGCCGGGAGTGGTTCAGGGGTCCTCGGTTTTAAGATGAGCTGTAGTATTTTTAAGATCAGAATGTGCCATATGAATGGAGTAGAAGATATTAATTAAGATAGACTTACTGGTACTAATTCGCGAGGATCGTCACAAGTATATGCAGATTTGCAGATGGAGATCATGTGTCTACAAACATAGTATCCACAAAGGTTGGTCCCTGCTTCTTGCTGAGGACACTGAAATTTTTTGTACAGAATTAGTCATGTATTTGTCCTGTTAGGAACAACCTAACCGGTGTTAGATGTATTATGTTTTCTTTGGACAAAATAGAAAGAGGTTTATTTAGAAGCTTGACCATTTTACTAGCGTAAGGAAAGGTATTTGTAGACTGTTGGATAAATTTTCCGAAAATAATGGATTTTGGTGTGTCACCGGAGAAACGATCTCGTGCTGCCGAGGTAGTTTCCTCTTGAACAGGTTCCCTGTTTTAGTTTCCCACAATGTGTGCACACTACAAATGATGATGAATTTCGACAACATCAGTTATTGAACCAGATATGAATGCAAATTAATTTCAACATCATAGAATTCAATACCTATCCAAGAATTGCTAAAGATGCGTCAGATCCTGAGTGTTTGTTGACTCTTTGAGAGAATCGATGTAGTAAACTGTGTTCTTCTTTGGAACAATGAATACCAATATCTAGTGATTGCTACATATTAGGAAAGCCATAAATTTGTGAATGATGTCGAAATCTGAAAGACAATCAGTGTATGCATGGTTGTTTACTTGACGTACCTTTCATGATATGGCCATAGAAATGATTCTGCGTGGGACGTGTTTTCGATGATACAAACGACCGTGTTAACGGCCCAGTCCTGTCGGTCCTTTTCATGTAATGTTGTGCCATTTGCTAATGCAGGATCTATGAAATACACACTCTCACTTTGTCTTCTCTGCACGTTCAATCCCATGAGAGGAATAAAATGCAGTTAGCTGTTTATCATTTACAGCCTTGTATGGAGAAGTTGATCAGAGTTTGTTAAGTACTTACGAAATCACGCATCTAACAAGAGTGGCATCGAGCATGTTGAAGTTGGAGAAGAGATGTAAGTCCTTGAAACTCACAATGATGGAACCAGCATCGTGTCAGAAATGATCTCTGTTGTAGTGGACTAGGAAATGGTGATGACCTTCTGACATTTGATCCATGCAATATTCATGTAACTCGCGACAACTAGAGCAGCACTCATCATAGTATTTACCAATAAGAAATGTCTGGCCATGGACGTAATTGTGTGCTTCAAGTACGTCTGCTTTTTCTTTTAGCAAGCAACAATTCTACTTCTTCATCATCCATGGCGTCTAAAAAATATTACTCCCCGATTGGAACAAAATGCTGTTAATTTGGTTATGGGCGATCAGTGCTTTAAGTAAGAGGCAATCATTCTCTTTCCTCTTCAGTTTCCAGCTGCGCTTCCTCGTGGTCGTGGGTGTAGCCTTTTTGGCCACTTCCTTCTTGGTACTTGAAGCATTTCTGGCAGAACATCTGGTTGCCTGCATGGTAGACTGCTGAGCAGACAGTTAAGCTTGGACAGACTTCTTAGCAGACTGTTTATCTATGCCGGACCTCTGAGCTGGCGGTGCTGAAGTGACAGACTGCTGGGTTGTAAGAGCAGAGGCATCGGACTGCTGACCATGTGTTGAAGCTATGTCGGGTTTCTGCGCAGGTGGTGCCAACTTGTCGGTGTGCTGAGGAGGCCGTGCCAACGCGTTCGTTTGCTAAGCAGGAAGTGCTCACGCATTGGTATGCTGATCACACGCCTGCGGACCGACGGACTGATGAGCAGTCGGTTCTGGACCTACAGACTGCTTAGCAGTATGTTCCGAAGCATCAGACTGCTTAGCAGTCTGTTCCACCAGGTTGGTTTGCTGAGCATGTGCTGCAGCTAGGTCTCCCCCCACTGCTTCAGCGGCCGGCATCTAAACCGATGGTGCGTTATCAGCAGTTATAGGCCTTGCCACTGGCTGCTTTGGGGCGGAGGATGACATGGCTGATCACATGTTGATGCATCAGCCCATGAGAGCTGCTCTGGCAAGGAGAGTGTCACTGGTTGAGGGGCGACAATGGTTGCTCTTGGCGGGGCTTTAGGAATCTCATCGAAGAACTCTATTTCCTTTTGTGGCCACAGGATGTGATGTACAGTGTTTCTTCCAAGGTCCTTTGCTCATCGAAGTCTCCTAGGAGATTCTTGAGGGAAAATTCATTGAATCCAGGCTTTACTTCAGTCACGTAGCACTTCAGACAGCCTGGCTTCAATGGCACATTGTCCAAGAAGAGGCCATCTTCGAAGGGTGGGAAAACCCAGGTTGTTGCACAATTTAATGTACCTTCATAATGTGTAAGCACGCCCTTCAATCTTTCTTTCATTCCAGATAGATCAGATATAGCATCATCACGAGCAGCTACAGTCTCAGTGTCGCTGGTGTCAGCTGATGCACAGCTACTCTTGTGCAGTGTTGTCGCACAATAAGCAGCATCATCCATGCCCGCCTCCCCTCCCATTTGTTGGCTATCTCTCAGTGTTAGAGTGTTCTGCATCATCATCATTGACTCCTCAACATCCTTTCAAACAGCCGGATAAATCTCCTTCTTCAACTTTTCAAACAATGCATCCTACTTCATTTCACTCCTCGCTTTTGTCATGGTGAGCCTCTCTTCTTTGCTGAGTGTGAAAGCCCTCTTGTGCGGGACATTAACACCTATACCCATTGCATGGTCAGGGGGGTCTTTTGTGTCCGGAGCAATGGATAGAATGTCACATGGCCCTGAGTTCCTGTAGAACCTTCCAGGGATCTTGGAAGCTTCTACCATCACTTCATAAAGTTTGGCATCACGTGCATTTTCAAAGTAATAAGTTCCGTCATCACGCCTCTTTGCACGTGCCCGCAAGTAGTCTCTGGCGCGTTCGCCCTTGATTTCACTAAAGGCCGGACTCCCACCCGCCGCTATTCCTTCTTTGTCCTCCTGTTCCCATATAAGTTTCATGCCATAGTATCCTTCCACACCCATATGGTGGGGGTGTATGTTCTTCTTCTGAAGTTCTAATTGCTTGAAACTCTTCGTAGCAAACTCTGGAGTTGCCCTGACCCTTTTGAATTCTGCCCAGTCTGCCTTTGTAATTTGGGGGTATGCGGGGATTGGGTCCTTGCCTCCACTCTAGTACTTCTTGTACAACATGTGCTTCCAGTTTCTCCAAGCATCCCTAGCCTTCTTCAGTGCAGCGTGTTCCACTTGCATTCTCCACTGCTCTGGAACGTTGAGGTGATCCATGATCTCCCGGACTATCCTTCGTTGTGTTTCTGTGTCAGCCTTCCGAAACACTAGTAGATTAATGTTGATCCTTCCCGTGCCAACAAATCCACACACACTCCTGAACCTCATGCGTTCTTTATCTGGTTTAGTTCGAGCCCAAGACTTCAAATCAATCTCGGTTACTTCATATACACCTTTAGGCTGGTGTGTGGGCTTCCTTGGAGCGTTCCTCCATGTCCTGACCGAAAGGGTAATTGCTACAGCTCTATCCCGTTCAAGACTACTTGAGCCGTCACAATCTGCTGAAGACCTACGGTTGTCTGAATCAGATGAAGACACATGGCCTGAATGAGTGATGTCGCTGCTACTCGGCATCTACAGAGAACACATGCAAAACTCAGGAAAGGAGGATAAGCATAAAACTAACAAATTGGTATCAAGCTTTCTAAATATGCCATGCAATAATTTAGAAAATGTACGGCTAATTTGTAAAGTTTGTGTGACTCGGGTGCCCCCGATCTATAAATAGGCAGTAACTTATTGGAACCAATACAACTTATATGTAGTAAGGAAGGTAGATAACGAACATATATACGCTCTCCCTTATTTTATGGCCAATTTTGGAACATACGGAATGAAATTGGAAGAGGGATTGCGAGGAAATATGCCTCACCGCGATGGAGAGCAGTAACTAACAGGGTTCTTAATGCTAACCTGGCCAGACCACGGGAGAGGCGAGGGTTAATGCATCGATATGCTCGAGGTTGGCTGGCGAGCAAATGAAGACGGCGAGGCACGGGCCGCCGCGTGCTGGGAACGGCAGTGGAGGTAGGCTTGACGCCGAAGAGCGGGCACACGACCGGGGTGATCACGACGATGCCTGAGAGCGTTCTGCTGGGGATCTGGGGTAGGGGGGAGCTGGCGAAGGAGATTGGGTGGACTATTTGAGTGAAACGCGGACGGACGTTGGGTGGTGTTGGTGGCCTAGGTGAAAAGGTTGAAAAATATCCTCGGTCGCAGCGCGCGCGGAAAGGTCTATGCAAACAGTTGCCTCTAAGCGCTCGTGTGCACAAACAAAATAATTTCGTTTGAAATGAAGACGTACTAATTTTGAAATGAAGATGTGAGTTCATCGTTTCTCATCTAATTTTTTCGCACGTAAACCAATCACAATTTTACCACGGGTTTGATTTGCTGGCGCATTTCTGGTCTCGTGTGCTATATGTAAGATATTTTTTGACATTTACCGTGCATGTTTGCATATAAATCAATTCCTAGCCGGACTGCATTTCCTATCGAAAGGGATGAGGATTGTCGTTCGATCTGGGAGCATCCAATGGTGCAGACATACAATCTGTGGGGTTTGGGTTCTGGCCAATCAGAACACACGACTCAGATCGCACGCGCACCAAGGGGGGCATCGACCATGGTTTGGTAGGCACACGACTTTCGTGTGTGAACCGTGTGCTATTTGAAAACATTTTTTTGGGAGGGGATATTTGAAAACATGTACATGTGTTGTCGAAAGGTATGAGGATCACCGTTCGATCAACGAGAATCCAACGGTGCAGACGTACGATTTGTGGGGTTTGGGTTCTGGCCAATCAGAATGCACGACTCAGATCACGCGCGTGGCAGAGGGGTGGGGGGTGCATCGGCCATAGTTTAGTGGACACACGGCTTTCGTGAGTGAACCGTGTGCTCTTTGAAAACATTTACATTACCTAAAATCATATTTTTGTTTGAATGAAAACATGAGTTCATCGTTTCGCCTCCAATTTTTTTCCACGGTAAGGAATCATGAGTATAGTGGAGAGTGTCATATACTAGTATCATGAATATATAGTACATATGATACTACCTTTAATTAATTATAGCGCATAGTATAATACATAGAGTATAGTATATCATATATATATATATATATCATATTTATTGCCATGCATGACACAAATTAGCATCACATTTAACATGATGCGGCATCTACCTACTATATGTTACTCTAACCCTCTTTATATATATTTAATTCTTTGCCACATCAGCATATATACTTGCTATTTCCGAGTGCATGACATCATCAGCTATGATACCACCACTATGTCCAGCCTTATATAGGGAGTATCATATAGTATTATATATATAGTATCATGCATATGATACTAGTGTATGATACTACGTACATACCTTTATAGTGCATATATGGTATCATAGAGTAGTACTAGCTCCCTCTGTAAGCTAATATAAGAGCGTTTAGATTACTAAATATTGACCTAAACGCTCTTATATTAGTTTACGACGGGAGTATATATCATAGATGACCGTATTTATGGCCATGCATGACACAAAGTAGTATAGCATTTATTATATATATATGTTACGCTATCTACCTATGTTACTGCTTCTTTGCCACATCATCATATTTTCTATTTCCGGGTGCATGATACCGGCTATGATACCCCCACTATGGCCAGCCTAATAAGGATGCTCGTAATATGGGAGTGTCAAGCGGTATGATGCATGCCAACTAGACTTTTTGGATGATGTGGCACACAGTTAAATGATGAAAGAGAGGGTGTGTGGTATCATATCATGATACCGTATCATATTAAATGATGTACTACTTTGTGTCATGCATGGTAATTAATAAGGAACCTAAGATACTAACCCATGATACTATGCATGCGCGCATTACAGAGGTATTGTCGATCATATACTAGTATCATGCATATATACTCCCTCCTTTCCGGTTTATAGGCTTATCTCAAAAATTTAGTCTTTCCATTTTATAAGGCTCAATTTGGTTGTTCCCCAACACATGTCCAGATTCCAAGGTGCATTAAATCATTGCGTGCAAGTATTAAGAGAAAGTTGACCAATGCATGTACTTTATATATGCATGTATGTATTGTAATTAATAAATTGGAAAACATAATTTTTTGGGGAAAACAAAAGCATTAATTGGGTGTTCTTGCAAACTATAAAAGGTATTCCACCACTCACCATCTACCTTGGTTGGTGAGATTTTTGAATTGAGCCCTATAAGGCTGGTTGTAATGGGGAGTGTTATATATATACTAGTAGCTAGTATCATGCATATATATGATAGTGTAGCTAGCATACTAGCTACTTCTGTAATGCATAGTATCATAAGTTAACATCTTAGGTTGCCTTACTAATCACACAAAGTGGTAGTACAACATTTAATATGACACGGTGTCATGATATGATACCACATCCTCTCTTGTGTGCCACATCATCCAGAAAGTCTAGTTGGCATGCATGATACCACTTATGATAATACCATTACAACCAGCCTAGCTAAACCGGAAAGGAGGGAGTATGAGACTAGCTAGCCACAATGGAGAGTAGTACACTCGTAACATACACATATCCCTAGACTATATATGTTACTACCTTCATAGTGGGTAGTAACATAAGTGTAGTGTGATGCAAAGCTTCATTTCTTAGCTTACAGACTCATATTGCATTGGGACATGTGATGCTACAATAACTATCTAAGTTACTGAAACTATCTCTCTCCTCATTAACTTATTGCCACATAAGCAAGTTGCTGAGTTGGAGTCAGTGTTACTGCTGAAGTTACTCCCACTGTGGATAGTCTTATACTAGCTAGTCGTCTATGATATACTAGCTACCTCACTAAGAGCATGGTTAATAATATAGCCAAGGGTTGGCTATAAGAAGTTGACCTGTCATATACAACCAACCTCATAGCGGGTATGTACAATAATAAGTTTTATATATGTACTAGTTTATCAATAGTTGGCCCACCTTACATCCTCACAAAGTGTCTTGGGTCTCCTGTTGCAGCTCGCTCTACTAACCAAGAGCCCGCTTTGCTTCTCTTTCCTCGAACTAATAAGCATATATATATATATATATTATTCTATTCCTTATAGCCAGACTACCCACAGTGGGAGTAACATAGGTAGTAACATCACACGTATCTAGATAAAATAGATGATGCGACAAGCAATAAATGAAGAAATGGAGGAAAGTGGACATGTGTGATGTTACTACCTATGTTACTCCCACTGTGAGTATAGTCTTATATTATAGCTAGTATGATACTACCCACAATGGGAGTAAAATAGGTAGTAACATCACCAGTATCTAGATAAAGTAGATGATGTGGCAAGCAATAAATGAAGAAAGAGAGGAAATTAGTAACATAGCTAGTTACTAGTAGTATGAGTAGCATCACATGTACATATCAAGGCAAGATGTGTCTATAGCCTAATAAATGAAGTGTTGCATGTTACCACACATATATCTTACTCCCCACTATAGAGGTAGTAACATAGACTAGTGTAACACATGGGCATGTTACTAGTCTATATTGCTACCCATTGTGGCTAGTCTGAGTAACATCACACATCTCAAGGCAAGATGAGTCTCTAGCCTAATAAATGAAGTGTTGCATGTTACTACACATATGTTACTCCCCACTATAGAGGTAGTAACATAGACTAGTAACATTCTATGCTACTACCCATTGTGGCTAGTCTTATCTCACTATATTGTGTACTTACTTGCTCTAATAATGCATAGTATCATAGAGTAGCTAGTATTATATGTAGTACTTTATTTATATTGTCATGCATGACACATAGTAGCATAACATTTATTATGATACGGTTTCATGATATGATACTTAACCTTCTCTTTCTTCATTTAATTAATTCTATGATAACTCATCAAAATTGCCTAGTTGGCATGCATGATACTAGCTATGATACCCCATTACTATCAGCCTAGCAAAGGTGTACAGATCATTTGTGTGTCACTTTGTGAGTTTTCATCCGTTTGTTCGAGAAGATGGGAGAAGTTTCAAACATTTCGACCGCGAGGTGCGGCCACTTGCGTAGGCCTAGTTGGTATTTTAATTACGAAAAATTCAGATGGAGTTCGGACATCATCAAAATCGATGTGTGCCTGTGGCGTGCTCTCATGACCCCGTGGAAAATAATTGGTAAAGTTTGGCACAAGTTTTGATGACCACTCCTTCCAAACCGGAGCATCTCACATGAAGGATCATGGTTTTCCAAAAGGAGACATGTCAATTCAAACTCCTGTGGCCGGTGAATTCATCGTTTGGCCTCATAAAAATTTGCATGGTATGCAATCACCATTATACCACGGGTTTGATTTTCTGGCGCATTTCATGTATCGTTAGCTATATTTAAGACATTTTTTGATATTAACGTTCATTTTGTGCATAAAAATAAAATTACAACCGGAACTGCATGTGCTATCGAAAGGGATGAGGATCACCGTTCGATCTGGGAGCATCCAACGGTGCAGACGTACGATCCGTGGGGTTTAGGTTCTGGCCAATCAGAAAGCATGACTCAGATCGTGGGCGGGGTTTGGTCGGTACACGGCTTTCATCGACGAACCGTGTGCTATTCGCAAACTAGATTGCATATTTTTGTTCACACATACTATAGTGAGATCGATTGAGTGTGCTACCTCTATGATATAATAATAATAACAACAAAAAACAGTTCATATTCATTGCCTGAGCTGACAGCATATTAAGGTCAACATATTAACGGTTCTTACATCAATAGAAAAATGGGCATAACTCACAAATTCAGTACACGCGACAGTTCTAAATTGAATGAATTAAGTTGCAGGGTAGGCATAAATACTAGTCTTATAGCTTAACTCCCATGTACATGGGGGAACTGGGATCATTAAGTTGACCCCGAATGAACTTGGTTTTTTTATGATTTTAAACTTCTTCTCTATTGCACTGGTGTGTGACCCCTTGGCTGGCAACTCATCAAATTCATCGTACTCATCCTGATCGGCAACATCGTCGACACCCAGTACCCTTCTCTTCCCATGCATTGCTAAATGGTCGTTCTTATGCAAGGGGTCTTCCACAAAGAAAATCTGGGTAGCATTGCTGGCAAGAATGAATGGGTATGCGTGATATGCCATCATTGTCCTATTAACACAGGTCTTCCTGTATTCATCAATCCTTACCTGACCAAGAGGGATCCATGCGCACCTGAATAATGCCACCTTAACTTTCACATAGTCAAGCTCCCAAATCTCTTTGATGGTTCCATAGTATACCCTTTTATCAGCTTCATTTACAGTCATGCATTCTATTCGAACAGAGTTGTTTTGATACGAGGTCTTCTTATCACATTCCTCAGTGTAGAACATGTATCCATTTATGCCATATGCTTGGTACGTCAGCACCGTAGGTGATGGCTTTTGTGCCAACCACATAGCAATGTCATCGATGGATTCTTGTGCCAAACGATTCTTCAGCCATTCTACGTAGTTCTTAGTGTGCTCCTTCATATCCACCTCTGATGAAGGCACCATTGGTAAGAATCTTTGGCGTATCTCCACCAAGTGTTCTTCGGCATAAGCGATGAGAACCGGTCTGTTAAGCAGTATCGTCAAATGGGCTTTCTCTGCCAATTCTCCGAGTGCAGCCATTTGTGTGCCAGCAAGGACTGGCTTACCTTCGAGCCTTCCCTTGTGGCGAGAGAGGGCAAACCTATAGGTCCTTGTTTCATGTATTCGGTGCAAAACTCAACCACCTCCTCCGCGGTATAACCTTGTAGGATGCTTGCCTCTGGATGGTTTCGGTTCCGACAAAAGCACTTCAAGATTCCCATGAACCACTCGAAGGGATACATGTTGCGAAGAAACACAGGACCACAGTACTTTATCTTGTCGACAAGGTGCACAGTGAGATGGACCATGATATCAAAGAATGATGGTGGGGAAAACATCTCTAGGATGGACAATATTCTTGCAATATCATCTTGCATGTGATCCTACTCTTCACGATCTACAACTTTCTGCCATAGTTGGTTGAAGAAATCACAGAGGTCAATGAGTGTGTTTCTTATATCTTTGTCCATCAGATTCCTGATGGCCACCGGGAGGATTTGTGTCAACATTACGTGGCAATCATGTGACTTCATGTGTCCCAACTTCATTTTATCCGAGCTCACATCCATGAGACTTCTGATATTTGCGGAGTAGGAAGCAGGTGTCTTAACTGACAACAAATAGGTGAAGAATTGTGTTGCTTCTTTTGTAGTGAAATTGTAACTCTGGCGAGCTTTGATGAATTTGTCATCATCTTTTACTTCACTCTTGCATTGTGATTGATCAGCAAGCATATC
Source organism: Triticum aestivum (assembly GCF_018294505.1). NCBI lineage: Eukaryota > Viridiplantae > Streptophyta > Magnoliopsida > Poales > Poaceae > Triticum > Triticum aestivum. The sequence goes on along the minus strand of NC_057809.1, from coordinate 277,781,574 downwards.
GAGCCGTGAACCATCACCATCCTTTCTTTAACCTTTAATCTTGAGCAGAGTACCAAGGATGCTTTCACATACGTTCTTCTCTACGTGCATGACATCGATGTAGTGACATAGACATAGAATCTCCCAGTAAGGTAATTTCCAGAACATCAATTTCTTCTTAAACACTTGATCCTTGGGTGTTAGTTTCACCATGAGAGGGTTTTTCTTGCCAAGCACAACGTTAATTTTTAGCCATGTTGTGGACCACCACCCCTTCGTAGGGTCTTGGGGCTGTAGCTTCCTCTACCGTACCATCAAATTCATCTTTCAACTTTTGGTATGGGTGATTTTTCCGTAAGAACCTACGATTACGCAAATACACTGTTTTGTGCGAGTTGGGAAGTCTTCTGATAGCTGTCCTATCCATGCATGTGACACACCCTACTTCTCCCCTTGTTTTTTGCCCCGATGTGTTGCCTAATGCCGACATATCTTGAATGGTGTGTACCAGCATAGCATGTAGAGCAAAAATATCCTTTCTGTAAGCATCATAACATTTTACAGCAGATGCATCTATCCACACTGTCAGCAGTTCTTCTACCAGTAGCTGAAAGTAAATGTCGATGACATTTCCAGGTTGCTTCGGGCCTTGGATAATCATTGACAACATAATGTATTTTTTTCTTCATACACAACCAAGGAGCTAGGTTATATATGCACAGAAGCACCAGTCATGTGCTGTGATTGGTGCTCATATCACCAAAAGGATTCATCCCGTCAGTACACTCCCCGAGCCTTATACTTCTAGGATCCTTGTAAAAAAATTCAAACTTTTTGTCAATTAATTCCCACTGAGCCCCATCTTTCGGGTGTCTCATATACCTATCCACAATTCGCTCATCATGATGCCAACGCAACCTCTTTGCCTCTCTAGGGTTTGCAAACAAACGCCTCAACCTTGGAATTAATGGCAAGTACCAAACAACCTTGAATGGGAGTCCTATCTTGATCTCGTCGTCCAATTTGTACTTGTCCTTTGCTCTCCTGCGCTTGTATCATGCATGCTTGCATGTGGGACAAGCACGAAAATCTTTGTACTCATCACGGTACAATATACAATCATTCACACAAGCGTGTGTCTTCCGTACTTCAAGTTCCAATGGGAAAACAATTTTCTTCACTTCATTCGTGCTTCTGGGGAGCACATTATCTTTTGGAAGAATTTCTTTCAAAAGACCTAACATATCTGTGAAGCCCTTGTTTGATAGACCGTTTGCTGCTTTAAATATGAGAAGCGCCAGGGTGGCACTCAACTTGGAATATTTCTTTTTGCAATCTGGATACAATTCTTTCTTGGAGTCCGCATCAATGGTTGGCAGATCCTGGTACCCAATCATATGCTTATCTGGTCCCTCGAAAACTGCAATCATAGCAGCAAAATCTGGCATCTCAAGATCATCGTCATTTGCATCGACGTTTTGGTTTTCTAGTGGGTGTTTCGGCTTTTTGGTGTTCCATTGGTAGCTTGACGCCTTTGCCCCGATGTTAGATTCAACATCCATGTGACATTGATCGGGGTTTGGCATCTCGCTGCCCTGGGTATCTTCATCCATGACCTCCTCTTCACCGTGTTTGGTCCAACGTGTATATCCATCCATGAATCCCCTAGAGAGTAAGTGCATCTGGACATCTGCAACTTCATGTGACTCTATATTGGCACAATCAGTACATGGACGTAGGATGTAATCCGCATCACCAATTCTCCTCTTTATACTTTCAGCCAAATTCATGAACTTTGTCACGCCACTGATAAAATCTGCGGTTTTCCGATTCTTCATCCATCGAGATCATTCCATCTACAGCACACGAATGGTAATTAAAAACAAAACAACAACATTAATACACGGATTAACTATTGTCCAAAGATGCGTGCATAAATCACAAGGTTTTATTTTAATAATTACTGAGGGTGCTCCATGTTGTTATCCAGACGTGATATGACAAAAATTAATGGCCAGTCAATTTACACACAGAGTACTAGTACACCAATACACTTAGGAATTGAAAACCTAAATTTAGCCACTCACGAAAATAATACCTTAATTAATTAGCCACGTAGCGACCTCCACCCAGCAGATAGACAAGCGCGATGCGACGGTAAGCCGAGAAAGCAGGGTCGAGGAGCAAAGCTTTGTGTGGCTGTCGCCTGAAGTTTGACCTCCACTATCCCGCGCGCCATCGACCGCGATGGATGTGCTCGAATCACGCCGCCGCCGACCTTGATGGTTGAGCTCCTCGTATCTCCCGTCGCAGAACGAGGATTGACCTCCTATGACGTCGCCACCGCCCACCGACCGAGGATTGACCTCTGTTTTTTTATGGATATCCACGGAGCGGCTATTTACGCGGTATCTCACCGTAACTCAATTATATGGACAGGGTAGTACATCACATACGGTTATGTAACGGCAACCATGTCTAACCTACGTTGTCTTCTCACAAGGTTTGGTGCGGAAATCATGTGTGACATTGTAATACCTAACACAAATCACATGTACAAACAGTGTGCCGTATACAACATATATATATATATATATATATATATATATATATATATATATATATATAGTGCTATTAGTAGTTCCCACTGTTATCTTATCTCCATAGTTTCCCCATTTCCCCCAAATCCCTACATAGCCTCCAAATTCCCTCGCGCGGCGCTGGCATTGGGGGAATGCGGACAAGTGGTGCCGATGGTTTCGGTGCGGCTGCTCCTGCTCGTATCGCCGCCATGATAGCGGTCGCCGCCGAGCACTTGCCTAAGGTCATCAGAATGTAGGTGTACTACGGATCCGAATCGTCCTGTCAGGTTCCAATCTATCCCAATATTTTTTACCATGTCCAGAGTATGGCTCCTTGCTGAATCCGTCCTGAATAACCCCACCCCAGGAAAGCGATCTGCCACTGGATCCGGAGCTTGACTCCAGACTTCCGCAACACGAGTTTGACTCTGAGTTTTGCGCCACCGAGAAGTACCAAAAGCACAGTTGTGTGCACGGGCACACTCCCACTCGACGTGTATGAATGGAGGGATTCGACATTGGCAGACAGTTTCTCAGTTGCCCCTTAGAGGTTAGTGCTAATTAAGTTCGTCATTTTACTTCAGTTAATTCCACCATTCATCCAGAATACTATTTAACATTGGCAGGGATATGAGGCTTGTGCCTTTGTTAACTGGCTGAATGAAGAATGGCATGGCAGGGCTCGGAGTGTTATCACCAAGCTCGCAGAAGATAATGTAAAGCTAAAGAAGAAACTGGCTGATCTGGAATGTACAATTAGTACGAAGAAGCAAAAAAGAATCAATCATAGGCAACAGATGAAAGCAAGAGACAAGAAGGAACTAGCATGTGTAGCTGTGGTTGTCACATTAGCCATGTTCTATGCGTCGTTGGCAATGATGATTAGGGGTTTTGTTTGATAGTATTGCTAAATCACATCTAGATGTGCTCTAAGTAATGCACATCTAGGTCCTATATATGCCATTGATGTTACACGAAGATTCATGCAGATATTTTTCTTTGTCTTTTTTCTTTTCCTTTCTAGTTTAATTATTACTGGCTTTATCAATAAGAAGAGCTCAATGTATTGCTTGCCAACTGTCCTACTCCGTTCATACCGGTGCCGGTGCATAATCCAAAAACTTGTTCCTTGTTTTTGTCCTGAACAAGGAAACCAGCCAAATAGCCAATAGGAGTCCTACACAACCCCGGGAATTTCGGGCGACTGGGTACAAATAATTACAGTTGATTATATCAATGGTTAGATAATACTCAACCCCTCTTCAATCCCCGCTTCAATTGGCAGTTCCTCTTTTTTGCATACCCCGCATAAGTGTCCATTTCTGTTGTTCTATCTCATCGCAAACAGTTCGTACAGATCAACCGTATGCCCCTCATCGCACACACAACTATAATCTGAACCGTGTTTGATGTATCATACATCGCAAATGTTTTGCATCATTTCTGACGGTTTTCGTACACCATTGTTTTCCATTATTGCATCGCACACAGTTTCTCAAAGGGCCTCTGATCTTGGTGCCGCGTTAGCAGCATCCTGTAGTAGTGACTCTCCCCTTGAAAACTATTGCGATCCCCTATACTTGTGGGTTATCAAGACCTTTTTCTAGCGTTGTTGCCGAGGAGCATAGCCATATTTTTTGAGTCACTTGGGATTATTATCGATTTATTACTATGAAGAATCTGAAGGATCCTAAGACTAAGATATTTCCCTCGAGGATGAGGGGAGGTAAGGAACTGGCATCCAGTTCTGCTTTAGATTCACCTTTTGTTATGAATAAACTTGTAGCATCACCACATGCTATTAATTCTGATATGTTGCAAGTTATGGATGATGCTACTTCTACTATGAATGATGCTAGTACCTTGCTTGTTAATGATGATATGCCACTTGGTGAATTTCTTGATGAACAAATTGCTAGAGTAATACAATATGATGTTGTTGAATCTAATGATGAGCTTGAAACTGAAACTCCAGAAACACCCGCTGGAACTAGCCTTCCAATATATGAATTACCTAAGGTACCGGAAGGTTATGATATTTTTTGAAACCTTGAACAGTGGGAGAGGCTCCCACTGTTGTATATATTACTCTCAACAAGTTACAATTACATCATTTACAACCCCTCCCACTTTGTGGGTTGGGGGTAGTCAGAGCATCCCCAGGAAAGCTACTTGACTATGAATAGAGTGTGTATGTATGGAAGAGGTAACTAAGCTAACTTTTACAAGTGGGGAAGTGAGAGGATGAGGGAGAATATGAAGTCTCTGTGCTTCTCCTTCACTCTATGTTGAAGCAAAGGACAAGTCTTCCTTATATCTAGTCATCCACGAGCGAAGAGTAGGCTGGATTCCTCTGAAATGTTTGTTATTCCTCTCCTTCCAGATGCTCCAAGAGGCCTGTAAGAATGTTGTCATAAACATGAGACGCCAGCAGTTTGCTTTTGCATGCTCAATCATCTATAGGTGTGAGTTGAGATTATTGGACCATCGGATCCCGAGGGTCTGACAGTAGAGCGTGCTAAATTGACATGTGAAGATCATGTGCATTATGTCTTCTTCAATGGGTTGGTCACACAAGATGCAGTTGAAGTTGTTGCCAATATTGTAATGTCTTCTCTTGAGCATGTTTCTTGTGTTAGGTCGATCCGTGAGCAATAGCCAGCCAAAGAATTTGATTTTCATCGTGACATTGGATTTCCAGAGCCAATGGTAGGTTGCATGTGCTACGGCTTCTCTGTAATAAAACTGGTAGTATCGTTTGGAAGAGAAATCCTTGGCTCCCCAGATGTAGGTCCAAATGTCCTTCTTTTGCTCATATTCTTGTTGTCCTACATGAATCATTAGTTGTTGCATGTTCCTGACTTCATCGAGTGCTTGCATGGACAAGGGAAGGTGAAACGCTTCTCGGAGTGACGTGATGCGCAAGAAATCCTTAAGTGACACGTCCTCATTCAGTGTGTAGGAGAATGCACGAGGGTGCGAGTGCAATAGTAGGTCGTCAAGCCATAGATCTTTCCATAGAATCACCATTTCACCATTATTGATCTGTACCTTGGTGATGTCACGATATATGGGTGTATGTTTTAACACGTCTCTCCACTAAAAGGAGCCACATGGTTCCATCGCATGAGGAATTTTGCCATTGTAGTACGTCTCCCAAACCAATTCTACCCAAGGTATGTCATGTTTTGCCGGAAGGTTATGTTATGAGTGAAGAAACAACTAGAGATATTTTTGCTTGCAATGATAGAGATGATCTAGAGAAATTACTACACAAGTATAAAGAAAAATCTTTGAATGCTAGAATGAAATGTGATCCTATGTTTGCTACATCGCCTATATTTATTGATGATAAGAATTATGAATTCTCTGTCGACCCAGAGTTAATTCATTTGGTTGAATCTTATCCTTTCCGTGGTTATGGAACTGAAACTGTTGTGGCACATCTTACTAAGTTGAATGATATAGCCACCCTTTTTACTCATGATGAGAAAACTCGCTACTACTTTATTCTCAAATTATTTCCTTTCTCATTAAAGGGTGATGCTAAATCTTGGTACAATACTCTTGCTCCTGGCTGTGTGCGTAGTCCCCGGGATATGATTTACTACTTCTCTAAAAAAATATTTTTCTGCTCATAAGAAACAAGCTGCCTTACAGGAAATATTTAACTTTGCTCAAATTAAAGAAGAGAGTCTCCCACAAGCTTGGGGAAGGCTTTGCCAGTTACTTAATGCTTTGCGTGATCATCCTCTTAAGAAAAATGAAATGCTTGATATCTTCTATAATGGACTAACCGATGCTTCTAGGGACTTCCTAGATAGTTGTGCTGGTTGTGTTTTCAGGGAATGAACTATTGGTCAAGTTGAAGAATTATTGAATAACATACTAAAAAACTATGATGATTGGCCTATTCCTGAACCACCGCCTAAACCCACTCTGAAGAAGAGGGGTATATTATATCTCAATCCTTAAGATATGCAAGAGGCAAAGAAATCTATGAAGGAAAAAGGTATTAAAGCTGAGGATGTTAAAAATTTACCTCCTATTGAAGAAATACACGGGCTTAATACACCACCACTGCCTAAGGTGGTAGAGGTAAATTCTCTTATGAATTGTAATGATAATCACAATCCTCACAATATGCATCCTAGTCAATGCCTTTATAAGCTTGAATACTACATTAGGAAACAAGATCACTTCATTGCAAATGTTATGAAACAATTGAAATACCATTCTGTTATGATTGCTCGCTTGAGTGACTTGTTATTTAGAATATTAAATGATGTTAGAGGTGTTGGAAAACATTCTTCTATGGTCCAAACTCAATTAGAAGAAGTTGCTAAATCTCAAAGAGAATTGCTTGATGAAATGAATAATAATATGCATGACTTTGCTGTTAGAGTTGCAACTAGAGGAGCTAAAATGACTCAGGAACCACTTTATCCTGAGGGACACCCAAAAAGAATTGAACAAGATTCACAAAGAGCTAACACTAGTGCACCTAGTTCTTCTAGAAAGAAAAATAAAAAGAAGAATGATAGGACTTCACATGCTCCTAGTGAACCTGAAATAGAGAAACCTCCTGACAATGATAATGAAACTTCTATCTCTGATGCTGAAACTCAATTTGGTAATGAGCACTCACCTAATGATAATGAAAAATAAAATGATGAGGTTCATGAAGACTCTCAACCAACCAATGATAAAGAACCAGATAATGATGTTGAGATAGAACCACCTGTTGATCTTGATAACCCACAACCTAAAAATAAAAGATATAACAAAAGAGACTTTGTGGCTAGAAAACACAGTAAAGAAAGAGAACCGTGGGTTCAAAAACCAATGCCTTTTCCACCTAAGTCAACTAAAAGGAATGATGATGAAGAATTTGAACGCTTTGCTGAAATGCTGGGGCCAGTCTTTTTGCGTACTCGCTTGACTGATATCTTGAAAATGCCTCCTTATGCAAAGTATATGAAAGACATCATCACAAATAAGTGAAAAATACCGGAAGCTGAAATCTCCACTATGCTTGCTAATTACACTTTTAAAGATGGAGTACCTAAAAACCTTGGAGATCCTGAAATACCAACTACACCTTGCTCCATCAAAAAGAATTATGTGAAAACTGCTTTGTGTGATTTAGGAGCAGGTGTTAGTGTTATGCCTATCTCTTTATATAAAAGAGTTGATTTGAATAAACTCACACCTACTAAAATATCTTTGCAAATGGCTGACAAATCAACTTCCATACCTATTTGTATCTGTGAGGATGTGCCCATTGCTGCTGCTAATGTTACTATTTTGACTGACTTTGTTATACTTGAGATGCCCGAGGACGACAACATGTCAATTATCCTCGGTAGACCCTTCTTGAATACTGCAGGGGCTGTTATTGATTGCAATAAAAGCAAGGTCACCTTTCATATTAATGGCAATGAGCATACGGTGCGCTTTCCGAAGAAATAATTCCAAGTGAATGGTATTAATGTTATTAAAAAAATCTCCGACAATCACTATTAAAAGTTTTCAAATACCTCTACCTACTGTCAAAAAGAAATATGAAATACTTATTGTTGGGGAAGTTCATATCCCCATTGAGGTAACCTAGTGATTTATGGAAGTTCTTCGCTTTCATGCTAATCCAAAGTGGTTGTTAATAAGACTTGATCACCTTATTAATGGATCATTTTGAATGGTATGAAGTTGATGCATTTAGTAAGCACTACTTTCTGTCCCTACTTTTTATTCTCTATTTTTATTAGTTAAATAAAATGAAATGCCATGTTTTGTCTATTTTCTAAATTTCCCTTGCAATAAAAAAATGACCCAAAAATAATAGTTCTCAGAATGCCCTGAAAATTTTACACGTTTTTTTCGAATATTTGAGAATTTTTGCTGCAATAAACATCAAAGGGAGGTGCACTAGGTGGGCACAACCCACCTGGGCGCGCCAGCAACCCCAAGCGCGCCCTGGTCGGTTGTGGTCCCCCCGTGGCCCCCTCGCTTACCTCTTCATCCCACATCATCACTTACCTCCAGAAAAAAAATTCATATTTCTCTCTCCGTGTTCTTGAGCTCAAACTCGCGGATTTCGATCTCTTTGCTCGAAGCTCCGTTTCCGAAACTATTTCGGGGGATTGTTGCTTGGTATGTGATTCCACCGTTTGTCCATTTAGTTTTTGTTGTAGTGGTTTATACTTTGAATAATTAGCTACTCTTGGTGCTGTTGTAGATGTGCTTGCATGTTAAATTCTTAGTGTTCTAAGTAGTTTGAATGCTTGCTATGGCTTCTATGTATCCCTACGAGTAGTTGCTATCAATTTTATAAAGTTTTGATGACAATTTTTTGTCACCCGATTTTTTTTATTTTCAGAAAATTGTATGCGGACATGAATATCTTCAGGAAGTTTGGCTCTACAAAGAACTCCAAGGGTGTTATTGGGGAGTCTTTTGACAGTGATCTCCACCCTCGGAGGTTGGCGGAGGTACAGACGTGCGAACAGCCGCACACCCCGTTCCTGGAAGAGGCTGGAATTCTTCAGGAGTTCAAGCAATATGTTGCAAACGCCGGCCTCACCGACTTCACCGCAGATGAGTGTGACCAGCACCAAACCCTCACAAATATCTTTGTTCAGAGTTTTACTTTCCTTCCTAGGAATAATCCTCCTGAAGTGAGCTTTGATTTATATGCTGAAAACCATCAGATACCACTTACTGAATTTTGTGATATATGCTTGATCCCTTCTAATGGGAGCTTAGCCGAGCCTAGACCGGCTAGGTTTGAGAACTTTTATCGCACTTTGACAGTGGGAGATGAGAGAGGGGTGTCAGCCACTACGGCTGCTAGCACACACTTTCCTGCCATACATTATTTTGCTTTATTTGTTGCTAAGTGCTTGCTTGCTAGAAAGAAAGGGGGTGCGCTCAACGCACTGGACTTTGTTGTTTTATGCCGAGCACAAGAGGGTGACAACACTCATACCTTGGGAGCTATTGTGCGCGTCACCTCCATCTTAATAAATCACAGGGTGAAATACATGCTGGGATTTTTGCTACTCACTTGGTGGCTCACTTTGAGGTCGAGATACACCCTCATGATTACCCTTTGACCAAGGTCTACCTAGACAGGGCAGCCATGGAACACCATCAGTTTCTTGCATGAGATTATCCTGACATTCCCATTCCTTATAACTTAGCTTTTAGCATTAAAACTCGTGATATTATTCCACTACCTCCACCTGCTTTGTTTGATTCTGCTGCCAGGGGCAGATATAGGTTCATGCCTGCGGACATCATCGCCTACCAGAACGCTCAGGCTGCTGCGAAAGCAGCACAGTAGGAGCCCCAGCAGTGGGACGAGTGGATGCCCGCTCCTCAGCACCCCTACTACCCTCCCGGCTACTGATCGACTACCAAGTTAGGCCAAAAGCCTAAGCTTAGGGGAGTACATGTTTCCACCGACTTTACATTCATGTTCACTTATTCCATTTGTCGGTGTCCACACTTTTTCATTGTATCATCCATGCTTAGATTTATTTTTCTTGCTTTCTTCTTGTGTGTTTGATAAACTTTAGAAAAAACCAAAAAATCAGTTGTAGCTAATTTACTTTCTATGCATGCTTAGCTGTAGTATTAAAAAGAAAACCCAAAAAGATTTCCTTGTTCTTCTTTTGTTTGTTGGGAGCTCTCCCGTGTAAATAGTTTTTCTCATTTTTGCTTTTCCCATTTATTTGCTTGTTAAGAAAACCAAAAACTCCAAAAATATTTTAGTGTGTTTCTCTGAATTTCTTTTATTTTTATTCGAGTTGTACTGAGGAGAAGACCACGATGAAAATGTTGAATGGCTCTCACATGAATAACTGTTGAACTAATAAAGTGCACATTTTACCTTGTCTTCTCCTGTTGAATAAAATGGTTTGCAAATTCCAGCTTAGTCCATGGCACTCTTGCACTATTATTATTTTCATATCATTCAGACGTGCAAGTGAAAGGCAATAATGACGACATTCGATGAACTGGTCGTGGCAGAGAGAAACTGGTATGAACTCGACTTGTTTTTCTGTGTAAATATGTTTAACCTAGTGTCCATGATTCAGCACATTATGATTATACATGTTGGCAATGATAATTAGAGATTATAATTTCTCATGCCATGCATAAGTAGCTGGGAGTTGATAATGATTTATCTTGGATATCAACATAGCGTTAAAATGATTGTGATGTAGTATGATGATATGGTATCCTCCTCTGAATGTTCAAGTGGCTTGCCTTGGTACATGTTCATGCATGTAGTTGAATCAAAACCAACATAGCCTCTATAATATTTATGTTCATGGTGTTCATATCCTACTCATGCTAGTGTCCAATGTTACTTATGCATAATGCATGGTTATGATCGTTGTTGCTCTCTAGCTGGCCGCTTCTCAATCTAAATTGCTAGCCTTCGCCTGTACTAAGTGGGGATTCTGCTTGTACATCAAAAACCTTGAACCCAAAGTTATTCCAGATGAGTCCACCATACCTACCTATATACGGTATTACCCTGCCGTCCTAAGTAAATTTGCATGTGCCACCTCTAAAAAACTTCTAAAAATTATTCGTTTTATGTGCCTGGATCGTTCATGGAACGACAGGAGGTGGTCGGTTTTTTCCATGCTAAGCGGGTTATTCTCAGGTTGAGTGTTTATTCATTCTCCATCGCACGAGAAAAGGGCGGTAATAGGGTTGCCCAGCCCCAAACTGCAAAATACAAAAAGAGTTAATCTCTCGAATAATCAAACCAAAACTCCCAATGGAGTCAAAACCTTTGCTTTTACCGATTGGGAACCGCCACTAGCCTGTTTATCATGGGAGATATTGATAACTGATGGTCGTGAAGTAAATGAAAAAGGTGCATGTCTCAAAATATCATTTATCTCTGTTTTAAAAATTGAGCTCTAGCACCTCTGTAAATCACTACCTCCCTCTGCGAAGGGACTTTCTATTTACTTTTATGTTGTGTCACCACCTTCTAAAAAAAGCGCCAGAAACTGAGCAGCGCACAGTTGTCATGATTTATGCATTGTGTATAGCTAATGTTGGGTGCATCATGACTAGATCTTTTCTACCATGAATTACAATGTTTAGTCGCTGCTTGAAGTTTGGAGATGCTCTGCATTTATGTTTTGCGGTCTCAGAAAGGGCTAGCGAGATACCACTATTGTCATATTATATCATGGTTGTTTTGAAAACGTGTTGCTATTTGTGATATTTTATTATTGCTCGCTAGCTGATTATGTCATTGATGTGTGTCATTATAATCTTTAAGAGTTATTGTCGACATGGTTAGTTATAATGTGGGCTGAAAACCTGGGTGATGTTTAAGCTTATTTATGCAAACAAGAGCAAAAGAGTTCACAAAAGTTTTTCCTTTTCACTTTCAGTTTATCAACTAAATTGCTTGAGGACAAGCAAAGGTTTAAGCTTGGGGGAGCTGATATGTCTCCAACGTATCTACTTTTCCTAACGCTTTTCCTCTTGTTTTGGACTCTAATTTGCATGATTTGAATGAAACTAACCCCGGATTGATGTTGATTTCAGCAGAACTACCATGGTGTTGTTTTTTGTGCAGAAATAAAAGTTCTCATAACGGTACGAAACTTTGTGAGGATTTTTTATATAATATATAAGAATTTCTGGAGCCAAGACCTATCGGAGAGGGGCCCCTGGGTGGGCACAACCCACCAGGGCGCGCCCCCCTCTCCTGGCGCACCCAGGTGGGTTGTCCCCACCTGGTGGTCCCCCATACCCTAAAACCAACGCTATAAATTCCTATTTTTGAAGAAAAAAATCAGGGAGAAAGAATTATTGCGATCCACGAGACGGAGCCGCCGCCAAGCACTGTTCTTCCTCGGCAGGGCAGATCTGGAGTCCGTTTAGGACTCTGTAAAGGGGGATCTTCGTTCTTCGTCATCACCAACCCTTCTCCATCGCCAATTCCATGATGCTCCCCATCGGGAGTGAGTAGTTCCTTTGTAGGCACGCTGGTCGGTGAGGAGTTGGATGAGACTCATCATGTAATAGAGTTAGTTTTGTTAGGGCTTTATCCCTAGTATCCACTATGTTCTTAGATTGATGTTGCTATGACTTTGCCATGCTTAATGCTTGTCCCGTTGGGACCGGGTGCCATGATTTTAGATCTGAACCTTTTATGTTATCACCATTGTATCCATGTTCTAGATCTGATCTTGCAAGTTATAGGCACCAACTACGTGTTATGCTCCGGTAACCCCGGAGTGACAATAACCAGGACTTCTTCCGGTGATTACCGTAGTTTGAGGAGTTCATGTATTCACTATGTGTTAATGCTTTGTTATGGTTCACTATTAAAAGGAGGCCTTAATATCTCTTAGTTTCCAATATGGACCCCGCTGCCACAGGAGGGTAGGACAAAAGATGTCATGCATGTTCTTTTAATAAAGCACGTATGACTATTTACGGAATACATGCCTACATTATATCGATGAACTGGAGCTATAACCGAATAGCCCTAGGTTATAACTGTCACATGATGAATATCATCCAACAAGTCACCGGTCTAATGCATATGCATTTTTTCATATTGTTTCTGCTAACTTACTACTGCACTTGCTACAAAACTACTGCTATCACTGTTACTTTTACTATTGTTTTTGTCACTACTATCAAAACTATCAAACTACTTTAATGATCACTTTGCTGCAGATAATTAATCTCCAGGTGTGGTTGAATTGACAACTCAACTGCTAATACCTTCAAATATTCATTAGCTCCCCTTGTGTCGAATCTATAAATTTTGGTTGAATACTCTACCCTCGAAAATTGTTGTGATCCCCTATACTTGTGGCTTATAAAAAATTCAAGAGGAATAGCAAGCAAGTTGCTGCTTAAGGGAAGAAGCCCAAGTCTGGACCTAAGCCTGAGACTACATGCTTCTACTGCAAAGGGACTGGTCACTAGAAGCGGAACTGCCCCAAGTATTTGGCGGATAAGAAGGATGGCAAAGTGAAAGGTATATTTGATATACAAGTTATCACTACAAAAAAAATTCACTTCCGTGATGATACGTGTTTTTCACAGTAGGTCACGTTTTCTGTCATGCATGTACATCCATACAATTTTATGACAGAATCAAGATAGTCATACATGTGCTGTCGTAGAAGTGTTCCATGACATTACCAAAATTATCATCACGGAAGTGTCCACTTCCATGATGATAAATTGCGTGTCGCAGAAGTGCTTTCATCAAGGGTGACCGTCACCTGGCATCCACCGTAACGGAATGCTGTTAAGCTATCGGGTCTGGTTTTGGATCCGATAACCCGTTAACAGCCCCGACCAATGGGGATTTTCCACGTGTGAAATCATCATTGGCTGGAGGAAACACTTGTCGGCTCACCGTTGGGACAGATGTCATCCACTCATTGGACCCAAGGCGCCTATGATACGTCGACACGTGGCACGGCCCAATAGAGGCCCATTCTGGTGAAAAGGCCGGTCCACGGAAAGCCTAATAATGGTCTATTCGCATATAGCCCATTTACAACCCGCTTACCCAGGGCCCGTTACGACCTCTCTGAATTAGGCCCAGTACCGTCATTTGGGCCGTCCAATATGATTCCAGCCCGTTTTAACTTCTAGCCCATGTATGGCCCATGACGTCCCATATGAGGCCCTTTGTAACTCTTGGCCCATTAATGGCCCATGGTGAAACTGGCCCGTAATAAACAATGTATCTTTCGGCCTTCTTTAACGGCCCATTAACGGCCCATTACCGGCCCATGGTGAAACTGGCCCGTAATAAACAGTGTATCTTTCATACCCATTAACGGCCCATTATTCAATTGGGCTGTTTCCGGCCCAGGTTATCTTTCGGCCTTCTCGGGGCCCATTTATTCTTGGGATCATTTCCAGCATTCGGATACTTACAGCCCGTTACTGTCATTTTCTGCTTGTGGGCCAAATTCAGCCCATGGTTACATTCGGCCCGTTTGTGGCATGTTAATACGTTGGGCCGTTTTCATGCAAAAAACCCGTTGGGTTGTTTTCATAGAGTTATCAAATACGGCCTATTAACGGCCTGTTATGGTCCACTAATAGTACGACCCATGATTGGCGAAATGATGATACGCCCCGTAGAAGGCCCATGGATCCTACGGCCCGTAAAAGGCCCATGGACCATACGGCCCGTAGAAGGCCCATGGATCGTACGGCCCATAGAAGGCCCATGGATCGTACGGCTCGTAGAGAAGGCCAATGGATCCTACGGCCCGTAGAAGGCCCATGGATCATATAGCCTACAGGAGGCCCATGGTTACAACAGTCCGTGTGTTGCCATGATTATTTTGGCCTAGTTTCCAAAAATAGGTTATTATGACCACGAGAAAAACACAGAGAAAGAACTGCAGTGACTACAAGAAAACAACTAAACAAGACAATGAGGAAATAAATAAGCACGCAATTAACGCTAGCCAATTATCGCTATTACACATATTACATTCACTAGGCATCAAAGTTCGCCACCAGTGCAAATATAGGGAACAAAGCAGCATATTACATACACTGGCCGTCAAAATTCGCCACCATTGCAAATAAACACGGCAACAAAACAAGGGCATAACTAAAACAACTTCATAAGATCTCAAGAAACATTATCCTGGGTATCCACCATGCCGGTAATAAGCTTAGCAAGCTTATTAGCTTTGTCTTGTTTGGCGCTAAACTCTTCCAACCCTTGCTGTTGCACCAGAAAGTATGCATCTAAATGCTCTAGGGACTTTCGCAGTCATTCCGCTTCTTGTCGCAGCATAGCTGACCGATGTCTTTCAGCTTGTAGTTGAGACTCAAGAAACCGAACTGGTTCAGACAGTGAGTTTGAATAGCTTGAGCAAGTGGTAGTGGCCAGTAACTCGAACACTAAACCAAGACAGGACTTTGGGGTTGCCTCACTGTCTTCGAGATAGTCTTCCTTAGCTATTTTATCAGCTTTGTTGGAGACCAACATGGATGTGTCACTATCCCGAACCTTATCTGCATTACTTCCTTTACCATTGCTTAATAAAGGACTCTTCCCCAATATTTTGTCAGCATTCTAAAAGAAGAAACAAGCAGACACATAACAGGTTTAGCATGTACTAGTATATGAAACTCATTTCGGTGAACTAGTTCATTAGTAAGGTGGATAGGATTAAACTACCAAGTCTTCTATTGCCAAGTACTAGTACATAATAAAAGAATCAAACAAACATATATCTATGTCCTATGGTAACTGCATTGTCTTGCCAAATCAAAATAGAGACACGGTTCAAATCATATCAGTTCAAGACAAAGCAGCAGTGAAAGAATACAAAGCATGGGAAACTACGCGGCACAACAAGATTTCAGATGGGTACCACGGGTCTACATGTACAACAACACTATTGGCTCTGTTGTGATGCTTGTAATGTGCATGATATGAGAAGTCAACTGTATACACAATTGAAATTTAAATCAACAGAGCTATTGATAAGAGCAAACCTGTTAAAGAAACATGCGTGAACATACCTGCTGTGCCATTGGAGTTTTGATGGGATCCTTCAATTTTAAAATAAGTTTGTATGAGTAAATACAGTGATACAAGAGCAAAGCGGTATGCATGATAGCAATCATAGTTTAAAAAGCCGTGCCTAAGCGAGCACTTAAGCGCGCCTAGGCTCTAGGCGTTGGCAAAATGCATTGCGCATAACTACGCTTAATATGTGCATAACTACGTGTAAGCATGCGCTTTGGTCAGTAAAGCGGAAGGCAGTGGCAAAATGCACAATTAACGCCTAGCGCTTGTTTGAACTATGATAGCAATGGAATCTTAA
The DNA here is from genome assembly GCF_018294505.1 of Triticum aestivum. Taxonomy (NCBI): domain Eukaryota; kingdom Viridiplantae; phylum Streptophyta; class Magnoliopsida; order Poales; family Poaceae; genus Triticum; species Triticum aestivum. Next base: position 277,765,142 of record NC_057809.1, on the reverse strand, counting down.
ATTAGAACAGTTTTTCTTCAGGTTTATGCACTTGTTCTACATGAACAGAGTACAGTAAGACGCAAGAATTTAGTACTTCAAAAATAGAAAATGAGCTCATAGAACTTACCACATTCTTGGTTCCGGACCAGGACAGAACAAGGCATTCCCAGTCATCATCCAATAAATGTGTCTCGGGAGAACGTAAGTGTCATGGAGTTGACACGTCAGATGTCCTAGAGCAAGGACTTAGTCGTAGGGCCATCGCACTAGAAAGCTTAAAGGGTTTAATCAGGACAAAGGACACGAGAGAGATTTTATACTAGTTCGGCCCCTTACGATGAAGGTAAAAGCCTATGTCTAGTTGGGTTTGGTATTGTTGAAGTTTTGATCTCCAAGGGGCTCAACTCGCTGGCTTGGTTATCGATTTTGGTTGTCTTCTACCCTAAGCCGCCACCGGGTCGTCCCCTTATATACATGGGTTGACGCCTGGTGGACTACAGAGTCCCGGCCGGCTCATAATCGTGTCCGGCTCGGTGACTTCCTTTACATGCCTTTCTTTACAATTCTTTCCGTACATACGGCGGTTTACAATATTGGGCTTTAAACCGGCCCCAGGCCCTTGGGCCTTCTATATGTTTAATAAACTATCATCTTGAATGTATATTGGGCTTCTTATGTAACCTGCCATTAGGGCTGACCCGGCCCCTCCTGGGCAGGTCATACTGGTAGTAATATCCCCAACATTAGGCCCCAGGTTGACTTTGAACATTGTTCTTTGCCAATCTTCAATACTTAGATGAAATCCATCTTCTGTCTGAAAAGCTTTGTAACCCGCCGTGACTTCATCTTTTGAAAACACAAAAAACTTTCATGACGTCATCTTCCAACGGACCTTTTATCTTTAATGCTTCCCGAGAATCGAGGCATCTATATAGCTAGATAACCATCATTTGGTTCTCCCTTGATTTTCGCACCCGTCTGTTCACATCTGCCCTTATAAATAGGCACGCGGCCGGTTTTTCTCATTCTCCCCTCTTCTTCATCTTCTTGCTCTCGCAATCTCCGCTGCTGCTCGAGCTCCGCCACTGCGGCAATGCTCATCGTCGTCCTCGAGCTTGGCCACTGCATCACCCTGAACTTGTCCAGATAAACTGCGATGACCCTCTGCAGCGAATCCGCATCCGTAAGTCTTGCCTTCTCAAACTTTTTAGATCTGCATTAGGGCTTGCGAGTTCATCGGTGTTCTTCACTGTTCTTCATAAACCTTTCTGGTAGTTCTTCCGCAGCCTCTCTTGATCCAAAGAGGAGATATAACTCGCGCGGTAGTTGTTTTGCGTCCATTTTTGATAGTAGTAGATCCCTTTCTCCTGTAGAGATGCTTCGTTATAGCTGACGAACCCATTTGTACTAGATTTTTAGGTCTAGAATATTTTTCTTTTCAGAACAGCCATTTGATCCAAAATAATAATGAAAGCTTGGTAAAATTTGTTTATGCCAACACTTAGCTGAATCGGCTTTCTGAGAAAATCTTTAGTCATGGCGGCTTACCGCTCCGGCTTTCTTTTCCTTATATGTCATTAGCCCTTAGTTAAGGTGCTATTACTTGTTTTATATCTTCAACCTTTAACTGTTAACCTGACCGTAAACTGAACCGACATTCTGTTATTTCTTTTTCAGTTCCTTGCACATCATGCCGTCAAAGACACCCACCATTTGTAATTGGGTCCCCTCAACCATAACTGAGGATCGTTTAAAAGAGTTCTTCCTCATTGGGTTTCTGCCCTCAAAAAGCATCATGTCTTATCGTGCTCCTGACCTGGAAGAAGAACGACCCAATCCAAAAGACGACGAAGTGGTCGTCTTTACTGACCACATGAACCGTGGCTTCTCACCGCCCGGTTCAAAGTTTTTCAGAGAGGTTCTTCACTTTTTTAAACTCCATCCTCGGGACATTGGGCCCAATTCCATATCCAATATTTGTAACTTCCAAGTGCTCTGTGAGGTATATCTTCAGCAAGAGCCGAATGTGGAACTATTTAGAGAATACTTCTATCTGAACCGGCAGAACGAGTGCACCAACGGCCTTAGCTTAGAGCTTGGAGGCATCTCAATTCAGCGCCGACAGGTTGCTGTCTTCCCCCTCATAGTTTTACCAAGTCACCCAAAGGACTAGAACCAAACTTGGTTTTACTGTCAGGACATCTCACCAGCCAACGAGAAGCCACTGCCAGGTTACCGCCCCGATCGTCTTGACTCCAAGTTCGCACTGCCAGATAAACTTACCGTTGCTGAACGCAAGAAGCTGCTTCCATCTATCAAAAGAATCAACGCTTTGATGGGTAACGGTTTAACCAGAGTTGATCTGACCCGCTATTGGATCTCATGGAGGGTTACTCCATTAATCCATTATTCAAAATTGATGTATGAATATGGTGGAGGCCCGGACGACTCTCTCCGTCATACCCTGGTTCAACTAACCGAGGAAGACATTGTCTCAATGTCAAACCTTTTGGTGAATGGGAAGTACGAAGATTGCAGTATTGTTGGGTTAAATCCCTTCTGTAAACTTAACCCGGTACCAGAAGTAGGGATATTCTGATCTTTTTTCCTTTGTATTTTGTCCAGCCGTATTGTTTATCACTGATCCTTCCCCTTGTCTTTGTAGGCCAATTCTGACTTTTGGAAAGTAAAATATGATCACGAAGCTGCCAAGAAGGCGAAACTCGCCGCCATGAATGCCAAGAAAACGACACGGAGATCGAAGAAGAAAAAGAAAACCACTGGTGAAGATTTAGTGAAACTTGGTGACACGTCTGACTTGGAGGTAGCCCTTGATTCCCTTGGCCAATTTTTAAATAATCTTATTGACACTAATCCTTACCAGGATGACACTGGGGCCAGTCAGGCCGGGGAAGCAGAGGTAACTATCATTTCCTCCAACACAGAGCCCTTACCAAGACACAAAGTTCGATGAGTGATTCGTAAAGTAAGGTTTTCTAACCCCTTAGCTCACTTGGATCCCAACTTTCATTTGAAAAAGCAGCAACATGAAAGCCGTCGTGAAGTTGGGATTGAAGATGAACCGGCTGTCGTCCTTCAACAGACCCCTCGGAAACGCCCGAACAAGGTTTACTTATTGTTGTCTTTAACTCGTTTTAATGAATCCTGCTCCTTGTATTTCTTTTAACTCTTTTCTTTTATCCTTTCAGGAGGTGTCTCGTTCCTCAGGCGACTCATCACAAACACAATACCCGGCTTTCAAGACTACTCCTGGGTAATCAGAAATCCTCCTTTCTTCTGGTTTGCTCAATTGTATCTTTATGCTGTCAATCCTGCAATATTTTTCCTTAGCGGCCAGGCTAAATCCAAGAAGGCGAAGGCAGCAAAACCCGCGAAAGACTCGCCAGTGCTAGCATCTGACCCGGCTAGGCCGCCTTCTCCATTAACTGATGCTCCAGAAGACCCGCCTATTGTCAATGAAGCAAATCCTCCGGAGCCATCTTTTGACGAAGCCACTATGAATCCTTCTACAACTGGACCGTCAAGCTCAATCGACCCGCCGTCTCCACTTTCTTAAGATGTTCAAATTACTGGGAGCCGCTTCGTTGAGCCGGGGAACCCAACTGTGCTGGCTCAGTGCACAGCAAAGCAAGAGGCATTGGAGAGGCAGAAGGTCCGCTTTGACGTTGCCAACTATGACCATCTCAATGGCAGTGACATTTTATCCGGCTATCTCAGTCATGTACACTCCAGCCGCGAGTCTGAGATCGAGATGGTCAAGCAGCTTCCGTTGAAGTATGAGGTACGTTGTTTCCGGTTTACGAGTATTCCTTCAGCCCCCAAGTCTTCAGATTATGAGTGAAACGGAATAACCTGTAGACCTAAAATATAGGCCGAGACATTTACCTCGGAATCTTTGCCTGATATTGATAAAACAAAACTTCACCTATAGTCCCCAAGGACTGGTTCATTTTGATCATTAATCAATCGGTACTTTAAAATTTAAAACCGTCTTCAAAGTACTTAACAGTTCGGCTTAACTTTGATAAACTCGCTAAACTGCATACATTAGCCCCCAAGTGCCAAGTGTTGTTACTTTGTAAGGGACTTGGGACTTTAAATATGTTTGTAGAGTCGTAAAAATTTGATTTGGCATACATTAGCCCCCAAGTGTCAAGTGGTTTATTCGTAAAGTACTTGAGACTTGAATCTTGAATTTGGATATTTGAATTTGAAACCAAGTCTTGACTCATCTGAACGTTTCACACAATGCTTTGTCTGAATTGAACTTTCAATTGATTGACGCAAAGACCCGACTAGCGAGTCAGGAGTCAGAAATCAAATCTTCCACCTCCAAACTGCAAATAAGCCTTTCTACAACGGAAAATTTGAAGACCAGCTTTGCTGCCAAGGAGAAGACTTGGGAAAATGAGAAAACACTTCTAACCCAACGAGCTGAGACAGCCGAAACAGCTCTGAAAGAAATTTCAACAGAGCTGAACGGGTTAAAGGGCCGGGTATCTCAGATGGTAGCTCCTATCTTTGGTAAGCTGCCTGATTTGACCTTTTGTATATTTTTTTGCCAAACCGGAGTATAATCCGCCAACTGACTCTGTAAAAAAAATTATATAGGTCCGCGAAGTAAGAATTTGAGCCAAGACCCGTTGATTAAGCTGAAGGCAGTATACACTTTGGTTGAACAATTGTATATCGGCGCACAACGGGCTTTGGCTGCCATCTCTCCTACTAATCAAGAACCCAATCGGCTCAGTGACGTCCTGAAGAAGTTGTCCATCCTTCCCGCCAGGTTCCAAGAAGTAAAACGCTCCTGCGCGCGAGCCGGAGCTTTGACTGCCCTAAGCCGCTCCAAGGCTTGGGTGCCAGACCTAGACCCGGTGGACGTAGCAAGAGGCTATCCTACCGTGAAGGAGGACGGGTCTCCTTTTGATCAGGATGACTTCATAGTCTGTGTCCGTGGAGTCCGGCTTCAAGCAACTAGTCTTGGAGATGAAACCGATGTGGACAAGTACCAGCCGTGTTTTGATAGTGAGAATAAGAAGATGGCCCCTCCCTCATACAAAGTAACAGACTTGATCCCACCAGTGAGAGAAGATACATTTGCCCCGGAGGTTGACTCGGTCGGCCTGATTGACGACGAAGACCAATTTGTCGCCGTGAACGGCTTTGATTGGTCAAAACCCAACTTCCAACAGATTCAAGATGGTGAACCGGCGAGGGAGGGACAATGATCATCTTTATGGGCTTATGAAGCGTTGTAATAACTTAGTTGTTAAAACACCGGATGTTTTCTTATGCCATCGCGCATAAAATACTTCTATGTGAATCTGTGTTTCCATATGCCAATGTTTAATGCTTGCTTATGCATCGTTTAATGCTTGTCTCTGCACTGTTTGAACTCTGTTCCTGTAAATACAAAGAAAAGACTGGCATGGCGGTTTAGAACCAAACGAGTTTAAACACCTAATTTAGAGCCAATATATTTACCATGATAAGAGCAAAGACAAATATAAATAAAGGATAAGGGCTAATACGAACTTTTTAGTTAACGCAGTAGTTAAGCTTGTATAAGTAATGACCATACCTTGTCCCTTTTGATCATTAGATCACCGGTTTAAATAATCTGGGTGATTGAATTTGATAACTCAATATCTATGAAAATTTAATGCTTCTTGAATACTCAATGATCATTATACCTTAGTAGCTCATACCTTTTGATCCTTGAACCACCGGCATGAATGACCCGGGCGGCTGTGTTGTCCAATAATTGAGCCTGTGAAGAAGACCAGGCTAATTTATTTGTAATATTGAAACAACAACAAACTAAAAGGCAAATGACAGCTAACAAGCATAATTTTAATCTTGTATTCAAAAGGTTTGGGGTTTCTGATTCGAATACGTCCAGTAAACCGGACCAAAGGGGTTAAGCTAAGGTTAGAATATGACCATATAGCCCCCAGTGGCTTTGGCGTTGCGCCGATCAAGAGGGTACCGACAGCTATGTTCTATTTGGTTCGAATACGACCTATGTTTGAACAGGAAGCCCCCAAATGACCTTGAGAGGTTTTTAACGACCCTGATTCGAATACGATCCAAGTCGGACTCAAAGGGGTTAAGCTATGATTCGGATACGATCAAGAAGCCCCCAGTGAGTTTTGGCCTTGAGCCGATCAAGAGGGTTACGACAGCTATGTTCTCTTTGGTTCGAATACGACCTATTTTTGAACAGGAAGCCCCCAAGTGACCATGAGATTTGCAGCTAGATTCGGATACGATCATAAGCTGGACCAAAAAGGTTAAACTTGATTCAAATATGATCAACTCCTTAATAGTCATTTGTAAATAAGAAATACTAAAGATGCATAGTCTTTGAAAAGAAAAGAGACAGATGGTCATACTTTATTGCTTATCATAGTATATATGACGTGAACGTATGTACATGACGAGAGCCGGTGGCTCAGGTGTAATATGGCCGAAGTTGAGCAATGTTCCACGGCCGGCGGGTCTCCTCTTCCGACTTACGTGAGTCTGCATGCTCTCGAACGTCAATGAGGTAATATGACCCGTTGTTTAAATTTTTACTGACCATAAAGGGTCCTTCCCAAGGTGGGGATAAGTTGTGTGCATCTGAGAGATCCTGGATGAGCCGAAGTACCAAGTCGCCTTCCTGAAAAGTCCTGGACTTAACCCGGCGTCTCTGATAACGACGCAGGTCCTGTTGATAAATTGCTGACCGGGCTGCTGCTAAGTCTCTTTCCTCATCCAACAAGTCAAGTGCATCCTGTCTGGCTTTTTCATTATTAGCTTCAACATAAGCCGCCAGATGGGGCGAGTCATGATGGATGTCACTAGGCAATACTGCTTCTGCTCCATAAACCATGAAGAAAGGTGTATAACCCGTAGACCTATTGGGCGTAGTGTTGATACTCCATAACACCGAGGGTAATTCCTCTACCCAACAACCCGGCGTTCGCTGTAAAGGAACCATAAGCCGGGGTTTGAGCCCTTTCAAAATTTCCTGATAGGCTCTGTCAGCTTTGACCATTGGATTGAGGTTGAGCTACGGAAGAAACATCAAGCCGAATGTGTTCTCGTTGACAAAATTCTTCCATAGCTCCTTGGGACAGATTAGTGCCATTGTCTGTGATAATACTATGTGGAAAACCGAAACAGAAGATTAGTTTTTTCATGAACTGAACCGACGTGGCTGCATCACATTTATTCACAGGCTCCACCTCAACCCACTTGGTGAATTTATCAACTACCACCAGCAGATGTGTCTTTTTATCCTTAGACCTTTTGAAAGGTCCCACCATGTCAAGCACCCAGACCGCAAACGGCCAAGTGATTGGAATCATCCGAAGCTCTTGAGCCAGCACATGCGCTCGTCGTGCAAATTTCTGACATCCATCACATCTATTGACCAGATCTTCTGCATCAGCGTGAGCCGTCAACCAGTAAAAGCCGTGACGAAACGCCTTGGCCACTAAAGATTTTTGACCCGACGTGATGACCACAATCGCCTTCATGGATCTCACGAAGGATTTCTTGACCTTCTTCGGGGGAAACACCCCGCTGAAACGCTCCGGAAACACTGCGATGATATAACTCTCCATCTGTAATCGTCATGGACTTAGATCGCCGGGTTATCTGTCGAGCTAGGGTCTCATCCACTGGCAACTCTCCCTGGGTCATGTAAGCCAAGAACGGCACCGTCCAATCTGGGATGACATGAAGAGCCGCTAACAAGTGCGCCTCCGGGTCAGGAACAACTAAATCTTCTTCTGTGGGCAACTTGACAGAGGGGTTATGCAAAACATCCAAAAAGGTGTTAGGTGGCACCGGCTTACGCTGAGACCCCAGCCGGCTTAAAGCATCAGCTGCTTTGTTCTTTCGACGGTCAATGTGCTCCACCTGATAACCTTTAAAATGTCCTGCAACGGCATCAACCTCTCGGCGATAAGCCACCATGAGAGGGTCCTTGGAATCCCACTTGCCAGATACCTGTTGAGCCACTAGATCCGAGTCACCAAGACATCTGACCCGGCTCAGGCTCATCTCTTTTGCCACTCGAAGACCATGGAGCAAGGCCTCATACACTGTTGCGTTGTTAGTGCAAGGGAACATCAACCGTAACACATAACAAAATTTATCACCTCATGGGGAAGTTAAGACAACTCCAGCCCCCGAGCCTTCCAACTGCCTGGACCCATCAAAATGAATAGTCCAATATGTATTGTCTGGCTTCTCTTCTGGCATCTGCATCTCTGTCCAGTCATTGATGAAGTCAACCAGGGCATGAGACTTAATTGCAGTACATGGAACATACTTCAACCCATGAGACCCAAGCTCAATTTCCCACTTGGCGACTCTTCCAGTGGCTTCTCTTCTTTGAATAATGTCTCCCAAAGGAGCAGAGCTAACCACAGTGATGGGATGTCCCTGAAAGTAATGCTTAAGCTTCCGGCTCGCCATGAACACCCCATAAACAAGCTTCGGCCAATGTGGATACCGTTGCTTACACTTAATTAGCACTTCACTGACATAATAAACCGGCCGTTGAACCAGATGCTCTTTGCCAGCCTCCTTTCGTTCTACCACAATAGCCACACTAATAGCTCGTGAGTTAGCAGCGACGTATAACAATAGCGGCTCCTTCTTAATTGGAGCAGCCAGGACCGGCGGCTCAGTGAGCTGTGTCTTCAGATCCTCAAAAGCAGCATTCGCAGCTTCACTCCAAACAAAAACATCCGTTTTCTTCATCAACTGATACAGAGGCATAGCCTTTTCCCCTAACCGGCTTATGAACTGGCTCAGAGCAGCGACACGACCCGCCAGCCGCTGAACATCATTGACGCATGTTGGTTTGGCTAGGGATGTAATTGCATTGATTTTCTCCGCTAGCTTCAATACCTCGGTTAGACACCAAAAAACCCAAGAGCTTGCCGGCTGGCACTCCAAAAACACACTTGGCTAGGTTAAGCATCATTTTGTAAACCCGGAGATTATCAAAAGTCTCTTTCAGGTCTATGACTAAGGTTTCCTTTTCCCTGGATTTCACCACTATATCATCCACATAAGCATGCACATTGCGTCCAATTTGATTGTGAAGACAATTCTACACACACCGCTGGTAAGTCGCCTGAGCACTCTTAAGCCCAAAAGGCATAGACACATAGCAGAAAGCTCCAAAAGGAGTGATAAAAGATGTCTTCTCTTAATCCTTGACTGCCATCTTAATCTGATGATAACCGGAATAAGCATCCAAGAAACTCAACCGTGTGCAACCCGACGTAGCATCAATGATCTGATCAATACGGGGGGAGCAAAAGGATCAGCAGGAAAAGCCTTGTTCAGATCGGTATAATCCACACACATACGCCAGGTGTCGTTCTTTTTGAGCACAAGCACTGGGTTAGCTAACCACTCTGGGTGAAAGACCTCCACGATGAACCCAGCTGCCAAGAGCCAGGCCACCACATCTCCAATGGCCTTCCGCCTTTCTTCATTGAATCACCGGAGAAACTGTCTGAAAGGTTTGAACTTTGGATCAATATTAACAGTGTGCTCAGCGAGTTCCCTCGGGACACCCGGCATGTCTAAAGGTTTCCATGCAAAGATGTCCCGGTTCTCACTGATGAACTCGATGAGCGTGCTTTCCTATTTTGGATCCAAGTTTGCGCTGATGATGAACTGCTTGGATGAGTCGCCATGGAAAAAATCGACCATCTTAGTGTCATCAGCTGATTTGAATTTCAGCACCAGCTCATGCTCTGTTGTTGGTTTCTTTAATGACGTCATGTCTGCCGGGTCAACATGATCCTTGTAAAATTTTAACTCCTCTGTTGCACAAACAGATTCAGCATAGGCAGCATCACCTTCTTCACATTCCAAGGCTATCTTCCAGCTCCCATGTACTGTAATGGTGCCTTTATGACCCAGCATCTTGAGCTGCCAATATACGTAACACGGCCGAGCCATGAACTTGGCATAAGCCGGCCGCCCAAACGGAGCATGATATGGGCTCTTAATCTTAATCAACTCAAAGGTTAATGTTTCCGCTCTGGAATCATACTCATCCCCAAAGGCTACTTCCAGCTCAATCTTACCAACTGGGTATGCCAACTTACCAAGTACCACATCGTGAAAAACAATGTTGGATTGTTTAAGATTTTTATCAGTCAATCCCATCCGGTGGAACGTATCATAGTAGAGGATGTTGATGATGCTACCTCCATCCATGAGTACCTTAGTAAACTTGTATCCACCAACCCGAGGTGCCACTACCAAAGCCAAGTGACCCGGATAATCAACCTGGGGCGGGTGATCCTCTCTGCTCCACACAATAGGCTGCTCTGACTAACGTAGATAACGTGGAATCGCTGGCTCAACGGCATTGACAGCCCTCTTGTGAAGTTTCTGGTCCCTCTTACATAAACTGGTGGTAAATACATGATACTACCCACTACTCGGCTGCTTCGGGTTGCTCTGATAACCGGATTACTGCTGCTGATTTCCTTGGCCGGGTTGCTGATTATGTCCTCCTTGGTGACCAGGATAACCTTGACCTTGAAAACCTCCTCCGCCTGAACCGGTGCCCGGGCCCTGAAAGCCGCCTCCACCTGAACCGCCACCTGTGCCGTGACCCCCATCAAATGCATTTGAATTTTTAAATGCCTTCATGATCGTGCAATCTTTCCACAGGTGGGTGGCTGGCTTCTCCCGGGTGTCGTGCTTTGGACAAGGTTCATTCAACAACTACTCAAGGGTTGGACCTGACCCACCTGACCGAGGGGGCTGTCTCCCCTTGCGCTGTTGATTTCCACCCTGTGTATTAGTGTTAGCAACAAACTCATCAACCTTACATTTATTACCTCCCTGATTCACCAGGTTATGCTGGTGACCCTTGTCGTTGCCGTTCTTCTTTCCCTTCGTTGCCTTTTCTTCATCAGACACTGGGTCCTTGGTAGTATCAGAATCATCATACTTGATGAGAGCCGCCATCAACGTTCCCATGTCATTACAGTCACGCTTAAGCCGCCCCAGCTTCTGCTTCAGAGGTTCAAGCCAGCAATTTTTCTCCAACATCAAAACTGCTGAGCCGGCATCCATCTTATAAGATGAATGTATTATCTCCTTGACCCGGCGCACCCAATGGGTTGTAGATTCACCATCCTCTTGCTTGCAATTGGTTAGGTCCACAATTGACATTGGCTGCTTACATGTGTCCTTAAAGTTCTGGATGAACCGTGCTTTCAACTCTGCCCATGAGCCGATAGAATTGGGTGGCAACCCCTTCAACCAAGTCTGAGCTGTTCCATCCAACATCATGATAAAATACTTGGCCATTGCAGCGTCACTAACCTCCAATAGTTCCATAGCCATCTCATAACTCTCAATCCAAGCCCCCGACTGTAGGTCAGCCGTGTAATTAGGCACCTTACGAGGCCCCTTGAAATCCTTTGGCAAGCGCTCATTGCGTATGGCCGGCACCTAAACCTACTTCTGCTATTCGTTCATTGCGTAGGGCCTATATCATGCATCAAAACTACTTTTGACCATATAAATTTGACATGCAAGCTCAAGAACAGGGTCACCTAAGCAGCAAAATTTTATAATGAATAAAACACTAGAACAAAAACTAATTGGACCAATGGAGGAGTCACATACCAAGGAAAAATCTCCCCAAGCAGTTTTGTGAGAGGTGCTTTGAGCAAGGAGATCGAAAATGGCAGCCAAATGAGCTTGGACTCGGGTTTGAGCTGGTTATTCGTGTTTGGGGGAGGAAGGAGTGTGTGGGTGAAAGGATAAGTGGAGGAGGGCCACCATGGGCCCACGAGGTAGGGGGGCGTGCCCAGGGGGGTAGGGCGCGCCCTCCACCCTCATGGGCAGGTGGTTGACCCCCTGTTGTGTTCTCAGTGCCAAATATTCTCAAATATTCCAGAAAAATTATATTTAAATTTCAGGGCATTTGGAGAACTTTTATTTTTCGGGTATTTTTATATTGCACGGATAATCAGATAACAGATAGCAAAATACTATTTTTATTTTATTTAATATAAATAACAAAAAGTAAAAGTGGGGTACAGAAGGTTGTGCCTTCTAGTTTCATCCATCTCATGATCATAAAATGGAATCCACTAACAAGGTTGATCAAGTCTTGTTAACGAACTCATTCTGATAACATGGAACCGGAGAAATTTCGAATAACACTATGTTACCTCAACAGCGATATGCACATCCCCAATAATAAGAATATCATATTTCTTCTTGACAGTAGGAAGAGGAAATTCAAAACCTCCAAATATAATCGATGGAATTTTTCAAATAAAATTGATACTGTGGACTTGAGGTTGTTTCCTCGGAAAGTGTACCGTATGCTCATTACCATTAACATGAAAAGTGACATTCCCTTTAGTGCAATCAATAAGAGCCCGTGCATTATTCAAAAAGGGTCTTCCAAGAATAATAGACATACTATCGTCCTCGGGAATATCAAGAATAACAAAGTCCGTTAAAATAGTAATGTTTGCAACTACAACAGGCACATCCTCACAAATACCGACAGGTATAGCAGTTGATTTATCAGCCATTTGCAAAGATATTTCAGTAGGTGTCAACTTATTCAAATCAAGTCTACGATATAAAGAGAGAGGCATAACACTAACACCTGCTCCAAGATCACATAAAGAAGTTTTAACATAGTTTCTTTTAATAGAGCATGGTATAGTGGGTACATCGGGATCTCCTAGTTTCTTTGGCATTGCACCCTTAAAAGTATAATTACCAAGCATGGCGGAAATTTCAGCTTCCGGTATCTTTCTCTTATTTGTAACAATATCTTTCATAAGGATTCATTTTGAGCATCTCCTTACTTAGCATAAGGATTCATTTTGAGCATATCAGTTAATTGCATCAGCAAAAAGATAGGTCTAATCATTTCAGCAAAGCGCTCAAAATCCTCATCATCCTTTTTCTTGGATGGTTTGGGTGGAAAAGGCATGGGTTTCTGAACCCATGGTTCTCTTTCTTTACCATGTTTCCTAGCAACAAAATCTTTCTTATCATAATGTTGATTCTTTGATTATGGGTTATCAAGATCAATAGTAGGTTCAATTTCTATATCATTATCATTACTAGGTTGAGCCTTATCATGAACATTATCATTAACCTTATCACTAGTTTCAGGGTCATTACCTGATTGTGTTTCAGCATCAGAAATAGAAATATCATTTGGATTCTCAGGTGTTTCAGTAATAGGTTCACTAGAAGCATGCAAAGTCCTATCATTTTTCTTTTTCTTCTTTTTAGAAAGACTAGGTGCATCTATATTATTTCTCTGAGAATCTTGCTCAATTCTCTTAGGGTGGCCTTCAGGATACAACGGTTCCTGAGTCATTCTACCAGTTCTAGTAGCCACTCTAACAACATTATCATTATTCTTACTATTCAATTCATTGAGCAAATCATTTTGAGCTTTAAGTACTTGTTCTACTTGAGTGGTAACCATAGAAGCATGTTTACTAATAAGTTTAATTTCACTTTTAACATTAGCCATATAATCACCCAAGTGTTTAAGCATATTTGAATTGTATTTCAATTGTCCACCAAAATAAGCATTAAAATCTTCTTGCTTAACCATAAATTTATCATATCTATAGAGAGAATTTACCTTTACTACCTGTGTCGGGTTATCAAGACCATGAGTTCCTTCAATAGGTAAGGGATTAAGATCATATGTTTCTTCAACAGGCGGTAGATTAAGACCATGTATTTATTCAATAGGAGGTAAATTCCTAACATCTTCAACTTTAATACCTTTTTCTTTCATAGATTTCTTTGCCTCTTGCATATCTTCAGGACTGAGAAATAGAATACCCCTCTTCTTCGGAGTTGGTTTAGGAATTGGTTCAGGAATTGGCTCCGGAGGTGTCCAATTATTTTCATTTGTCAACATATTATTCAATAGAATTTCAGCTTCATCCGGTGTTCTTTCCCTGAAAACAGAACCAGCACAACTATCCAAGTAATCTCTAGAAGCATCGGTTAGTCCATTATAAAAGATATAAATTATTTCATTTTTCTTAAGAGGATGATCAGGAAAAGCATTAAGTAATTGGAGAAGCCTCCCCCAAGCATGTGGGAGACTCTCTTCTTCAATTTGCACAAAATTATATATATCCCTTAAAGCAGCTTGTTTCTTATGAGCAGGGAAATATTTAGCAAAGAAGTAATAAATCATATCATGGGGACTACGCACACAACTAGGATCAAGAGAATTAAACCATATCTTAGCATCACCCTTTAATGAGAACGGAAATATTTTCAGGATAGAAAAGTAGCGAGTTCTCTCATCAGTAGTGAACAGGGTGGCTATATCATTTAATTTAGTACGATGTGCCACAACAGTTTCAGATTCATAGCGATGAAAAGGATCAGATTCAACCAAAGTAATTATATCAGGATCAACAGAGAATTCATAATCCTTATCGGTAACACAGATAGGTGAAGTAGCAAAAGCAGGGTCAGGTTTCATTCTAGCATTTAGAGATTTCTTATTCCATTTAGCTAATAACCTCTTAAGTCCGTGTCTATCCTTGCAAGCTAAAATAGCTAAAGAAGTTTCTTTATCAAAAAACATAACCCTCAGGAATAACAGGCAAGTCATCATCATCAATTTCATCAGTATTATCAGATTCAATATTTTCAATCACTCTAGCCCTAGCAAGTTGTTCATCAAGAAATTCACCAAGTGGCACAGTAGTATCAAGCATAGAAAAAGTTTCATCATAAGTATCATGTATAGAAGAAGTGGTATCATCAATAACAAGCGACATATCATGTACAGAAGGTGAATCAAGTGCAGAGCTAGATGACAGTTCCTTACCTCCCCTTGTAGTTGAGGGATAAATCTTGGTTCTTGGATCTTTCAAGTTCTTCATAATGATAAGATGATATAAATCCCAAATGACTCAAAGAATAGAGCTATGTTCCCCGGCAACGGCACCAGAAAATAGTCTTGATAACCCGCAAGTATAGGGGATCACAACAGTTTTCGAGGGTAAAGTATTCAACCCAAATTTATTGATTCGACACAAGGGAGCCAAAGAATACTCTCAAGTATTAGCAGCTGAGTTGTCAATTCAACCACACCTAGAAACTTAATATATGCAGCAAAGTATTTAGTAGCAAGGTAATATGATAGTAGTGGTAACGGTAGCAAAAGGTAACAGTAATAAAAGTAATGTTTTTGGTATTTTGTAGTGGTGATATCAATAGCAACGGAAAAATAAATAAGCGAAGAACAATATATGGAAAGTTCGTAGGCAATGGATCAGTGATGGAGAATTATGCCGGATGCGGTTCATCATGTAACAGTCATAAGCTAGGGTGACACAGAACTAGCTCCAGTTCATTGATATAATGTAGGCATGTATTCCGAGTATAGTCATACGTGCTTATGGAAAAGAACTTGCATGACATCTTTTGCCCTACCCTCCCGTGGCAGCAGGGTGATTACGAGAACTAAGGGATATTAAGGCTTCCTTTTAATAGAGTATCAGAACAAAGCATTAACACATAGTGAATACATGAACTCCTCAAACTACGGTCATTACCGGTAAGTATCCCGATTATTCTGACTTTGGGGTTAACGGATCATAACACATAATAGGTGACTATAGGTTCAGATCTGAATCCATAGTGGTGTATTGATATGGTGAATATGTGGACTCGTGTGCGCCACCTCAAAAGAGTTACTTGCAGTCATAGTTTAGGATAGCCACTGAGTCAAAGTTGGCTTGCTGCAGTCAAACTCCACCACCCCTTTGTTGATACCAATGCATATGTAAGCTAGTTTTGATGTATGTCTTGCTGGGTACATTTGCAGTCACGTTTGCCTATTTTATGTTTTGCAGAGAGACGTCAGTCTCGCTAGTAGTTTAGTGTGGACTTCAACGTTTAGCTTGATACCTCAGCTACGATCTTGTGCCCTCAGTAGGATCTGGTAGATAGTCCGTCTTCTCAGCCTTTTTCACTTCTAGATGTCTGTACTCAGACATGTTAAGCGTCCGCATGTGCTTTGACTTGTATGCTCTGAATGTTGGATCATGAGACCCATGTTTGTAATATCTTGCTCCTCGGAGCCTAGTGAATAAATACTTCGAGTCGTACTGTTTTGTTGTGATGCCATGTTGTATTTACACATATCGAGCATATTGTGTGTATGATTTAAATGCTTGGTATGTGTGGGATCCGACAACCTAGTTTTTTATCCTTGGTAGCCTCTCTTATGGGGAAATGTAGTCTTGTGCTTCCATGAGCCATAGTAGTCCGCTACAGCCCGGTTCACCAAAGTCCTGCTAGCCCAGCAATACTGCTCCGGAACACTTGACTGGCCGGCATGTGATTCACTTTGTTACTGTGCCTGTCCCTTCGGGGAAATGTCATGCGGTGACATCCGGAGTCCTGCCTAGCTTGCTACAGCCCGGTTCACCGGAGTCCTGTTAGCCCAGTGCTACAGCCCGGAGTCGCACGCTGGTACCTGACATGCTCGATGTTGATTCATGTATGCCTGTCCCCATAAGTTAGTGCCACTTTGGGTTCATGACTAGTCATGTCGTCCCGGGTTCTCTGTCATATGGATGCTAGAGACACTATCATATACATGAGCCAAAAGGCGCAAAAGGTCTCGGGACATGGTAAGGCGACACCCGTGGGAATACCGTGCGTGAGGCCGCAAAGTGATATGAGGTGTTACCGGCTAGATCGATGTGACTTGGAATTGGGGTCCTGACACCCCTATCGAAACCTATAGAAATCGAGTAGATAGGCTTTGCGTGGCAGGGATAGGCAGTAATAATTTCCATCTCGCAGATTTTCGTTTCGGGCGGTTACTACGACTTTCCCCGCTTCGTTCAAATTTTCCCGAGTGCACGTTTACCATGCCAACTCAATTCGGATCACGTTTGTATTCTGTTTTTTTCGGGCGGGATCCATTTTCGATTGCAATAAAATTATATATACATCATTTTTTTATATACACTTTCAAAAGCACAACACCCTTTATACATAAATATGGTTTACAAATGGCATGATCTCAGATTCATAAGGTTGTATCCATCAATTTGGATTTTAAAATATTTGAAACCACTTTATGTTGATATCCAATGTATGCATTCCTCGCTTATTGTCTCCAATTAATGTGTGTTTCATGAGGGTTTTTTTACTTCTCAAACATGTATAACGTGTTTCACACACGCAACATATAGTGTAATCCCGTTTAGACATTAATTGCATATAAACAATGCATTGTTTCTAATTAAAGAATCTATGGATCACCAATATTGATAAACTATATAGCATTACATGTGTGTAACACCCCGTATGTAACCTGCCATATTTGTATTCCAACTCTTGCCATTTCCGGCACTAAGTGATGATATTTCCTCGTTATAGGGTTTTTGTCTTCGTGTTGTTTTTGTCTTTGTCATGCATCTCATATCATGTCATCATGTGCATTGCATTTGCATACATGTTCGTCTCATGCATCCGAGCCTTTTCCCCGTTGTTCGTTTTGCATTCCGGTGCTCCTATGTCCTCTGGTGTCCCTTTCTACCTCTTTTCGTGTGCGAGTGTTAAACATTCTCGGATTGGACCGAGACTTGTCATGCGGCCTTAGTTTACTACCGGTAGACCGCCTGTCAAGTTTCATGCCATTTGGACTTCGTTTCATACTCCAACGGTTAACTGAGGGACCGTAAAGGCCTCGTGTGTGTTGTAGCCCAACACCTCTCCAAAGTGGCCCAAAACACACCTAAACCTCCTCCATCATCTAGGTCTTTTGATCACAATCACGTGGCCGAAAACAATGCTCAATTTGGAGCCTCCTAGCTCCCTCTACCTATAAATATAGACCTCCCCCCCCCCGAAATTTTGGATCAATCCACCCCTAACCGTAAAAATCCGCTCCTCCGCCGCCAGACATGTCCGCCACCTAGCCGGACACCTTGCTGCCGCCGTCCTCGCCCAATCGGGAGCCTCCATGTGGCTCGGCCGCCACCCCAGCGCCGCCGGCCCGCCTGGCCCATCGCCAGCCCTCCCCGCGTCCGACTCGGGCCGCGCCCCGCGGTCGCCCCCTCCTCATCGCCCGGCGCCGCCATTGCCATCGCCGGCCCCCGCCGCCTCGCCGCGACCGCCGCCAGCCACCGTCACCGTCCGGCGACCTCGCCGCCCGCCACCCGGCCGGCCACGCCTCTCGCCGGCGCCGCCAACGCCTGCCGCCCGCCGCCCTCCGCCGAATCCGGCCCTGCCGGCGCCCGTCCGTCGCCCCGGGTCCCTCTCCTCGCCGGCACCGCCCCTCTCCGTCAAGTCCGGCGACGAACTCGGCGAGCGTCTCGATCCACGTGCAAACCCTAGATCTGAGAGAGGGTTGACTTTTGCCCCGTTCCAGTATTTTTATGCATATTTCATCGCATCATAACTCTGCATCCGTGGCTCCATTTCGGCCGTGTAGCATATCAAATTGTTCGTCTCGACGAATACTTCATTTCATTCCATTGGACCATGTTCATTTGAACTCATCTTGATGCCCTAAATGCTATTGCAAGAGTGCTAGTTTATATTAGTTTCAGATTCTTATCAGCAATTGGACATTTGTCATTTCTGCCATGTTTAATGTGTGCCTCCTATGAACTTGAGACCTACATGAGTTTTGAAGTATGCCATGCCATCTTTACAGGGTTGTATGCCATGTATTTTTGTGATCTTTGTGGTGACTAGCACAAGCATGCAAAATAGCTCTCGTAATGTTGCTGATTTCAAGGACTTAGAAATCTTCTAAGTCTTTTCCCTGATTAAATTTTTATGCCATGTATTCATGTTGCTACAGAGTGATCCTTGCCTCTTTTGAGCATGATCGGTAAGGATGTTTTGTAGATATTGTTGTGCGCTATCCATCCATGTCCTTGTTTGCAATTATGGAGCACCCTAGAGTGAGTCAATCAAGCTCTACTTTTGCTATAAAATGTTCCTGGCAGAATGTTTACGTGTTAAGCATTTTTGCCGAGCTTGTTGTAGTTGATCCATGCATGCTATGATGTTGTTCTTGCCATGTTTAGCTTACATGCCATGTCTACTTGCTGGGTGTATGGTTAGTTTGTCATGCAATGCCTTGTGGTGAGTGCATCGAGCTCGCAAACATGCCTACTTAATATCTGTTTTGCCATGTTCCAGTTTTCTACTAACTCTGAATCTGTTAACGAAACTTGCTATGTTCACATGGTTTCCATTGTATTTTTCGATCCCTTTTGTCTTATGGTCAGTAAGGGACTTTTGTTGTATGCTTTGAGTAGCTTCATGCCATGCCTTGCTTTGCCATGATATGTTCCTGTAGCATGTTGTTATCTTGCTCTAAACATTGCTTCCTGATGTTACATTCCTGACTTGATGTTATTTTCACAAAGTCTGTAACCCGATATCTTTTGCACTTTTGCCATGCTTATTTGAACCTGCTATTGAGTGAATTAGCCATAGCTCAGTGTTCATGCTTGTTTCCGTCATACCGGTGTTATGTTCCTTGATTTTGCGTTCTTTACACGGCTGGGTTATAATGGGAACACCTTGACAGTTCGCATTGAATAAAACTCCTCCGGCAAGGCCCAACATTGGTTTTACCATTTGCCACCTAGCCTCTTTTCCCTTGGGTTCCCGGAGCCCGAGGGTCATCTTTATTTAAACCCCCGGGCCAGTGCTCCTCTGAGTGTTGGTCCAAACTAGAGCCCCTTGCAGCGCCACCTCGGGGAAACTCGAGGGCTGGTTTAGTTGTACGGATTGCTTATCCGGTGTGCCCTCAGAACGGGATATGTGCAGCTCCTATCGGGATTTGTCGGCACATTTGAGTTGCTTTGCTGGACTTGTTTTACCATTGTCGAGATGTCTTGTAACCGGGATTCTGAGTCTGATCAGGTTGTCTTGGGAGAAGGAATATCCTTTGTTGACCGTGAGAGCTTGTGATGGGCTAAGTTGGGACACCCCTGCAGGGATTTGAACTTTCGAAAGCCGTGCCTGCGGTTATGGGCAGATGGGAATTTGTTAATGTCCGGTTGTAGAACACCTAAAACTTAACTTAAATAAAATGAATCAACAGAGTGTGCGGCGGTGATGGTATATTTTCGGCGGAGTCCGGGAAGAGAACACGGTCTCGTGTTATGCTTGAACGTAGGTTGGTCTAGGATCACTTCTTGATCATAGTTTATCGATCGTGCCTTCGCCCTCTCTTCTCGCTCTCATTTGCGTATGTTAGCCACCATATATGCTAGTGCTTGCTGCAGCTCCACCTCATACATTTTACCCTACCTATAAGCTTAAGTAATCTTGATCGCGAGGGTGTGAGATTGTTGAGTCCCCGTGACTCACAGATTCCTTCCAAAACCAGATGCAGGGACTGATGATACCGCTCCATGAGATTCGAGTGAGATCAAGTGGGAGTTCGATGAGGATTCAGGACGATACTATGTTTCTTTTCCAGACGATCAGTATTGGTGCCTAGTTGGGGCGATCGGGGACTTTGTTGCATTTTGGGGTTGTCTTTATTTTGGTTCCATAGTCGGACCTTGATTATATCTGGATGATTGTAATGATATTTATGCTATTGTGTGACGTGGCGAGTGTAAGCCAACTATGTACCTCTTTTCCTTATTCATTACATGGGTTGTGTGAAGATTAACCCAGTTGCGACATTGCTTACAATGCGGTTGTGCCTCTAAGTCATGCTTCGACACGTGGGAGATATAGCCGCATCGTGGGCGTTACAACGTGTCCCCAAATTCAAATGAATATGCATGTTTGATACTCCCATTTGCGTTATGATATTATCGATGTCGTGATCTCCAATTTAAATATTTGAATCCCATTTAATCCAGATATTCGTCTCATATAACTATCACTCATGCTTATATAGGACTATCTCTCTAGACCTATACGCGTTCATCATCTCTCGGGTATCTCTCGTGCTACCTGTATGTCGACAATGATCTTTAATCTTCGTAACACACTGACGGTACTCTCTCCCTCGACCTTCATCACTCTATCTCTCCCTAAGTATATCTCGCTCCTTGCTATGTGTCTCTAACTATGATTCTCCATGTGGAATCTCTTTCTCTCACACAAACACAAAACTTTGTCTCCCGGGGTCTCATATCTCTCTACTATTCCCATGTGTGCCGCTCACACACCCCTCATATAGAGATGTCTTTCGCTCCTTAGGTAAACCTATGACTCTTCCTCTTAAATATCTCTTTCCCACACACAAACACAAACTCTGTCTCCCAGGATCTCATATTTCTCCACTGTTCTCTTGTATGTCGCTCACACACTCTCTCTCTCCCTAGAGATATCTTGCGTTCCCTCATATGTCTCTCTAGCTATCACTCTCGTTGTGAAATATCTTTCTCTCTCGCAGACAAAAAACTCCGTCTCTCGGGATCTCATTGCTCTCCGATATTTGTTTGTATGTGGGTCACATCCACCCTGTCTTCATCTCTCTGACACCCACCCACATAACTCAGCCTTCTGATCCACTTGACTCCTATCTGTAACGCACACTAGCTAGCATCTTTATCTTTCTATTTATCTATTTCTCCATCAACCTTCTTTCATTTATAGGTTGATCTCTTTTGCACAATCGTTGTGCCTCACTCCCTCTGCTCGCCATAGATGCATGCTCCAGCCCATGCCAATATCTCTTAAAGACAAAAGCACATGCTCAATTGTCGGGCCTTCTTCCCTGCATTCTCACATGCGTGCATATTGTCATACCGATCCGTCTCTCCCATATCGTTGATCTTATGACTTATGTCTTCTTTCTTTTATCTCGATCATGTGCACCCACACACACACATCCCACATATACATGTATGCCTCTAACACATGCACGTTCAAGGTCTCTATGTCTCCATACGTATTTAATTACCCTCAACCCTAACACCACATCGAATCGTTCTCTTTTTGTGTGCACATAACTTCTGCCTGGATGGGTAAAACACACACTCACACTTAACAATCTCCTTCTAGCTACCCCCTCTCACTCTTCCCCTATATCCCCGAAACCAATAAGACCTTCCCTTCATTTAATTCCCACCTACATGCACCATCGATATATAGTAGTCTTCCTCAGTGTCTCTTGAACAAACACTTTCTCTTGATGTCGACTCCTCTCACGCGCACACACCTTCTCTTCCCTCTCTACGGGCATTTTCTCTCTCGCACCCCACCGTTAGTGGCCTATGCCATACACATCACCTCTCTATGATGAAGCCATGCACACTTAAATTACATCCGCCACCGAGGACCCTGCGACACACACACACACACACAGAGACACACACCCACCCACACACACACACAAACACACACACACACTAAGACTCCATCACACACACTAAAACTCCATCTGTCTCTCTCCCACACACACACATACCCACACACACACAAACACACACACACACACTAAGACTCCATCTCACACACAGATGCTCTAGGCGAAGCATTTGTTCCTACCACCCTTCATCCAACCTTACCCGTATGATAAACTATCACCTTAATTTACTTGTATAACATGGACAAATTCCACTTTACTTTAGTAGTTAGCAAACTTATCATCTGTACCATTATAAAAAACCGAGTTAGCGATGATGGTGTGCCTGCGATCTTGTAATATAGACCGCCTGATCTATATCTGACGGATAGAAAGAAAACTATGACAATTTTACAAAAGATACCCGCACCTCTCTCCACATCCTTATCTCCCACAACCTCATTGCTGAGCAATTAAAAAAGAAAGTCTCTAGAACAATGTAGCATGGTGGCCGCTGCCGTCTGGCGGTGCCGTCCATGCCCATGCCTCCGCCCATTCCGACCACCAGTCACCAGCACGCTCCACTCCTCCTCACCTTATCTCTCATCTTTCATGTTTTCGATGACATTCTCGAGATACCGGTTTTTCGATAAAATTCTTGAAATATCATTAGTTTTTACACATGCGATTACTCCTACATGGGTAAATCACAACAGGTGTTTTGTAAAAAAATGCATATTCATGTTCCGTGCAATGCACGAGCATCTTGCTTGTAATTATATAACGCAAATCATGAGCAGGAAGTGATATTTTTTACACAACCACATTAACATGGCCACGTAAATCACTAGATAAAGTAAATACCATTATACTTATATCCTGATGCAAAAGGTTCAGTACATGTTCGAAGAGTAGAGTTGCACACACGCACTCTGTCTCTCAGAATCTCTCACACACACCAGTTTGACACCCACTTAAGCAGACACGTATGTTACAAATTGTGCACCTGCGGGTACACGTGATGCTGCACATTTATTTAAGTCAAATGGTGAACCCAAACAGTAGGTGCATTCATTCCCCTCCCGCCATGCGGGTATACGTCAGACATTGGAAGGGAACTTGCTATGCTTGTGAAGAAGTTCCAAAAATTCACCAAGAAGAAAGGTTTCAGATAGTCTTCCCGATCAAACTCAAGGAATGATGAAGCTTCTCCTCACGACTACAAGAAGAAAACATGTCACAAGTGCAAGAAACCTGGCCACTTCATCTCTGAGAGTCCACAATGGGACAATGAGAACAAAAAGAAGAAGAAGAGCAAGGAATATGACTCTGACGACAAGAAGAAGAAGAAATACTCAAAGTCTTCTTCCAAGTCTTCCTCAAAGTCTTCATCACACAAGAAGTGCTCATCTGGAAAAGCACGTGCGTTTGTTGGCAAGGAAATGGATTCAGAGGAGGAGTCTGCTTCTGAGAAGGCGGAGGTGGAGTCTGAGGAGGAGTCCGATTCAGGCGTCGCATGTCTGGCTACAGCATACGTTGCCAAGTCCATCTTCAACACTGAAGACAATGACTTCATCACCGACACCGATGAAAATAACAAGGACTACTCCGCTTCTACCTACTGCTTCATGGCACGCGGTGCCAAGGTAAACACACGCACAACTCACTATCAAACATCTAGTGACGATGACTCTGATTGTGGTTCAAAACCCAGCTACAAAACACTTGCTAAAATTGCAACTGAGCAACAGAGAGCTATGGAACATATTCAAAAACTGTTAGACAGAAGCGATGATATGTTAGGTGCTGAAATGACTCGATCTGAATCCTTAATTGAAGACATAAAAAATCTTCACGTTAAGTATCAGGAACTTGAAAGTCGTCATGAAACTCTCTCAGCAACTCATGAAAAGCTTTCCTATGATTATCTTCAAAGGAAGCAAGATCTTGAGAAATTGAGAGCGGCTCATGAAGATCTTCAAAAGGAAAATGAGTCACTTCGCACCAAATAGATCAATTCTGCTCAGGAAGGATTTGAACCACCATGTCTTAAATGCATTGAGCGTGATAATGCTACTTCTGTTGCTGAATGTTCTACTGCTACTACTGTTGCAATATCTTCAACTGTTGATGTGGTAACTAACCCCTCTGCTGAGGATACCACTGCTATTGCTGATGAGAATGCTAGGTTGAAGACATTGCTTGAAACAGGGATGTACAAAAGTCTTAAAGGGCATCAGACACTATGTGATGTCCTCAAAAAGCAGATTCTGAACCGAAACCCGAGGAAAGAGGGTGTTGGGTTCGTAAGGAAAATGAATGCTGATGGCTCTTACTGGAAACCTGAGCAGTACCCCAAAACCATGTGGGTTGCTGTAAAGGAACCTTCAGCAGATCCATCCAATTTATCTGGCTTCACTTGTGCTAACCCCATTATCATTGATGAATCCTTTGATGCAAACTATATACTGTTTAAGAATCAGAATGGTGAAGTGTTTGCCAAGTACATTGGTACTAACTGCAGGAATGGACCTCCTATGAAGAAAATCTAGGTTCCGAAAAGGTGTTTGTAGAATCTTCCTGTGAATGTCATCATGACAACTCACGTGAAGAAGACAAACCTCAAACCAAAGGCTTCATACGGTCCAAAGGCTTCATACGGACAGAGGACTCGCCTGAGTCATACTAACGCAAATGCTTTGCAGGGAAACCATACTCAGGCATATGAATATGAGAGCGGTTCATCAAACTGCCATGTTCATAAGACCAAGAACTATTCTGCTTATTCTTATGAGTACTATTGTCCGCCTGCAAGACTGTTTGCTAGGGCTCCAAAGCCAAAATTCTCAGATGCTACACTTAGACTTATTGCTTCTAAGCCACCCTTGAAGATGTGGGTGGCTAAGAAAGCTTAACTCTCTTTTGTAGGGAAAGGTCTCCAATAGCAAACCAAAATCATCTGACGCTATTGCTGGGGACCTTAAACATCTTGTAGGGCGCAAGATCAAATGCCCGAATGGTCTTACTATGTACTTCGTTGCTGAATCGCTTGCTACTCTCCCTATTAGTCCTAATCAGGATCTAAGCTTTCATAACCCATTGGTTCGTCAAATGTTTTTGCTTCACAATGCTCTTGGTGAAGCCTATCCCCCTAACTGCACTATAGGGTACGACACCAGCGTCTTCAGAATGGATTATTGATAGTGGGTGTACAAATCACATGACTGGCAAAAGAAGCCTTCTTATGGACTCAACCCTACGTCCATCCGACAAGAGCCACATCACATTTGGTGACACTGGTAAAAGTAAGGTATTGGGTCTAGGTAGAGTTGCAATCTCAAGGGATCAACACATGGATAAAGTCATGCTTGTTGAATCCCTTGCTTCAACTTAATGTCTGTCTCAATGCTTTGCGATTTGAACATGATTGTAATATTTGGAAAATATCGTTGCCTTGTACTAATGGAATCTGACAAGTCTCTAGTATTTGAAGGATATCGAAAAGATGATTTGTACGTGGTAGATTTCTCAGCAGGAACACAGCTTGCCGTATGTCTTCTAGCAAAAGCTTCAGAATGCTGGCTCTAGCATCGGAGGCTTGGGCATGCTGGCATGAGGAACCTCCACACCCTGGCAAAGAAGATGCATGTCATAGGCATCGAGGGCGTCAATTGCAAGAAAGATCACTTATGCGGTGCCTGTGAAGCAGGGAAGATGACGAGGGCCAAACATCCCTCGAAGACAATCATGACCACTACTCGACCCTTCGAACTGCTTCACATGGATCCTTTTGGTCCCACTCATTACTCAACTCTTACTACTACTGCTTGTCTCTATGGCTTTGTCATTGTTGATGATTATTCTAGATATACTTGGGTGCACATAATCCTTTACAAGACTAAAGTGCAGGATGTCTTCAGATGCTTCGCCAATCGAGCTATGAACAATTATGGCGCCAAGATAAAGCACATCAAAAGTGACAATGGCGCTGAATTCAAGAACACTGGCCTTGATACATATCTTGACACCTTGGGCATCACACATGAATTCTCAGCCCCGTACACGCCACAGCAGAATGGCGTCGTCGAACGCAAGAACAGAACACTCATTGAGATGGCCAGAACGATGCTAGATGAATACAAGACCCCAAGAAAATTCTGGCCTGAAGCCATTGATACTGCATGCCATACAATCAATCGTGTTTATCTTCACAAGCTTCTGAACAAGACATCTTATGAGCTCCTTACTGGCAAGAAGCCAAATATCAGTTACTTCAGAGTATTTGGCGCAAGGTGCTGGATCAAGGACCCACATCACACCTCAAAGTTTGCACCAAAAGCACATGAGGGTTTTATGCTTGGATATGGAAAGGATTCGCACTCCTACAGAGTCTTCAATCTCTTTCATTACAAAGTGGTTGAAACAGTGGATGTGCGGTTCGATGAGACCAACGGTTCACAAAGAGAGCAACTGCCAAATGTGCTAGATGAAGTTCCATCCAGTGAATCAATCAAGCTAATGGGAACTGGAGAAATTATACCTTCTGAAGCTCATCCTGAAGAAGAACTTATCATCTCAGCACCTGATCAACATGAAGACAATGCTCAGCCTGAAGACATTCCTTCTAACAACGACAATGATCAGCAATAGCAAAATCTTTGCCCTGTACATCCTCGTGTTGCCAATGAAGTGCAGATTGAAGGAATAATTGATAGCATCAATGCTCCAGGTCCAGTCACTCGTTCAAGGGCAACTCATCTAGCAAATTTCTGTGGGCACTTCGCATTCGTCTCAATAACAGAACCCAAGAAAGTTGAAGAAGCTTTCATGGAACCTGAATGGATTCAAGCTATGCAAGATGAGCTTCAATAGTTTGAGCTGAAAAATATATGGGAACTAGTTAAGCGTCCTGATCCACGGAAGCACAATATAATAGGCACCAAATGGATATACCGCAACAAGCAAGATGAGCATGGTCAAGTTGTCAGAAACAAAGCTTGTCTCGTTGCTCAAGGATATACTCAAGTGGAAGGCATTGACTTCGATGAAACATTTGCTCCTGTGGCTAGACTTGAAGCCATACGCATACTGTTGGCCTATGCAAATCATCATAACATACTTCTATATCAAATGGATGTGAAGAGTGCTTTTCTCAATGGCAAGATTGAAGAGGAAGTGTATGTTGCACAGCCGCCTGGCTTTGAAGATCCCAAACATCCTGACATGGTATACAAGCTCAACAAGGCACTGTATGGCCTCAAACAAGCCCCTCGGGCCTGGTATGACACACTCAAATATTTCCTGAAGAGCAAAGGCTTCATACCTGGTTCCCTAGACCCCACTCTCTTCATGAAGACATATGATGGTGAACTGTTTGTGTGCCAAATATATGTGGACGACATTATCTTCGGCTGCACCAATCAGAAGTACAGTGAAGAGTTTGGATATATGATGCAAGAGCAATATTAGATGTCCATGATGGGGGAGCTGAAGTTCTTCCTCGGTCTTCAAATACGACAACAACGCAATGGCATCTTCATATCTCAAGAGAAGTATCTCAAAGATTGCCTAAAGAAGTTTGATATGCAAGACTGCAAAGGCTTCACAACACCAATGCCAGCCAAACATCATCTGGGTCCCGACGACAATGGTAAAGAGTTCAATCAAAAGGTATACCGCTCCATGATTGGTTCTTTACTTTATCTATGTGCATCTAGGCCAGATATTATGCGTAGTGTTTGCATGTGTGCTCGATTTCAAGCGGCACCAAAGGAGTCGCATCACTTAGCTATGAAGCGAATTCTTTGATATTTGGCTCACACCCCAACTCTAGGATTATGGTATCCAAAGGGCTCAGAGTTTGATCTGGTTGGATTCTCGGATGCTAATTATGTTGGTGACAAAGTTGATCGCAAGTCTACATCAGGCACATGTCACTTTTTGGGACGATCACTTGTATGTTGGTCTTCAAAGAAACAGAACTGTGTATCTCTCTCCACTGCTGAATCTGAATACATTGCTACTGGATCTTGCTGCGCTCAGCTTCTGTGGATGAAGCAAACACTCAAGGACTATGGCATTCATCTGAAGCAAGTGCCACTTTACCGCGACAACGAAAGCGCCATCAAGATTGCCAACAACCCAGTTCAGCACTCGAAGACAAAGCACATTGAAATTCGTCATCACTTTCTCAGAGATTATGTTGTGAAGGAAGACATTGATATCATACACGTCAACATGGAAGAGCAATTGGCAGATATCTTCACCAAGGCCTTGGATGAGAAGAGATTTTGCAAGTTACGGTGTGAGCTAAATATCCTGGAATCCTGAAATGTCCTGTGATCAGGCACACATCCTAACCCTTATGCATATTGATGACTTAGATGTGCAACACACGAAGTAAAGTATAACTTCAATCAATGAAGACATACATTCTAAGTGTGAATACATTAATGTGGAATTTGACTTCGGAGCGCCACGATAATTGTGCGCCGTGTCTGGGTCTAATACTTCCTATACGGTGGGTAATGCCACCACCAAATGTTCTGTCTGAAGAGTTTCACTCATGGTGTTACAATTGCAACGTCTTCACATTTGGTTTGGCTTCGATCTCAACATATCTTCATGATTATCTTCCCTATGTTGATTATATATATATTAGTGTTCTGTCCTCTACAGCATTCACTTATAGCTATGTCTTCTTGTTGAATCTTTTGAACTAAGTGAATGTGATCGGACCGTAACCTCTCTATGCTTTCCATCTCAAATTCTATCTCTCCAAATCATATGCATTCTATTGAAACTGTCGAATGACTTCTCTGCGTCCTTGTCAGCGGAAGATACAGAGGCAACCATTAAGTCCGTTTTCAATGCTCATTCCTCCACATGAAACCGGGAGAAGTAGGAACGACCACCCGACAATCCAGGCGTGCGTGGGACGTGGAACAAACCCCAAAATTCTGCATAATGGCCACGTGTTCCTCAGATGTGAATCGCCAGGGGCACCTATGTAATAGCGCAGTGCCGCCCGTGTACCTATAAATACACACTTCACAGCGGTCATTATCTCTTCTTCCACTCTCGCACGAACCCTAGCGCCACCGCTAGCCCTCGACGACACCGGTGACGAAGCGCTTCGCTACCGCAACCTCTCCGACGCCATCTTCACACCGACCGCGGACATCGTCCTCTCCGCCATCGCCGTAGGTGTCCTCCGTCGCCAAGTTAGGGCACGGAAGATCGAACTGCTCGGCCTCATCTTCCACTCCGTCTAGCAGTTCTTAGTGTGGTAAATAAAACTTCCTTTTTACAGCACCGTTGATCTTATGGCTTTGTCACTTTCTACCACAAACAGTTTCTATTCACACAAGTTAGATCTCTCTCATACTGCATCTCATAACATGCCTAGTATATTCACTTATGCTTCACAAAGTAGTTAGATTCCTCACTTGTACTGATCTGTGGATTCGTACAAATCTGGAACCAACTCCTTATCTATGAGTGAATGTCTTCGCATGATGAGGTCAATGTCTTCTAAACTGATTTATCTTCAAAATCTTCTGAGAATGCATATGACCTCTTCCCCTTCCCTCGCACCTTAATGCTTTCACAGGTACATGTCCGTGGGAGAATCCTTTGGTTCTCATAGTCTGCATTCATTTGCAGAATTCTTACAGCATCACATAAATTCTCCCGAAGCTAGTTCCTGTTGGTCCAGCAAGCGAAAACCTTTGAAGCCTTTGAACGTGTTGAAGCCTTTCAAGTTAAAGTTTATGGCTTCAGAGAAAATAGCAAGGAAGGGTGGCAGAAAGCGTCGTGGAGAAACATCCAGAGATCTGCCAGATGACCTCTCAGAACTGTACAAGACAGATCCTGAAGAGGATTACAATCAGCGCAAGACCCGAATCCAATGGATTCGAAGATATTGGGCAGAACAATGGTCCAAATACCGATTTGTAACCCAGGAATATGCTGAGAAAAACGCCATCAAGAGACCGTGGGGAGACATCCTATACAAGAATCTTCTACCCAGGTCCAGAGATGAAGCCATTGAACAGGGCTTCTATCCCTGCATGGTCCGTGGGCCACAGCCTGCTGATGCACTGTAACATCCCAAATTTGCAATTTGGAATGTTATACATTAGATCATCATGCATAACATATTTTTTTCTTGCATTTTGGTTGATCCTAGAAATTTCACGCAACTCAAGGACCCTCGGAGAGAGTTGGAGATTTCGTTATTTTCATATTTGGGAGTCTCAAAATTTGAAAAGAGGATCATTTGATTTATTTATTTCATCTTCAATAATTTTTCCGATATCAAAAATATAAGAGAGGGAATAATATGACTTTCCCAAATTTAGGAAAAATGAAGATTTAATGAATAAATAAAATTTTGGTTTTCCAGAGTTTTATTTGCATTTTATTTGAATAGGGAAAAATGCGCGTTTTCGAAAATTGCATTCTAGGTCCGGAGTAAAGTTCATTTTGTTCGGCTCATTTTTAGGAGTCGGGGAAAATTTACTTTAGTTTTTTTGGAGTTCGTTTAGTTTCTTTTTCTTTTGTTTTTCTGCGCGGAACCGATTAAAAAAAAGAGCAGCGCCCCTCCTGGGCCAAGGCCCAGCCAGCAGGCCGGCCGGCCAGGCCACAGCCCCAGCCGTGCGCGCGCCAGGCGCCAGGCGAGGCAGCCAGCGCTGCCGCCCCAGGTCGAGTCCCAGCGGGACTCTAGGCCGGTAGCCCCCCCTCTTTCCTTGTTTCTTTTTCTTTTGCTTGCCCCCTACCCCAAGTAAATACCCCCCCTCACCTATATAAATACCCCAATACCCCTCTCTTCTCACATCAAAACCCCAAGCCCCTCTCCTCCTAAGCCGCAGCAAGCAGCAGCGCGCAGCCCCAAGCCGCCGCCTTAGCCGCGCCGCCGACGCCGTTAGCCGCCGCAGCCGCCCTTAGTCGCCGCCTCCCGAGGTAGCCGCGCCTCTCTTTTTCTTCCCCGGTTCGGTTTTTCTTAAAAGAACCGTTCTGTTTCTTTTCTGTTTCTTTTCCGGTTTTTGTTTCGGTCTTTTCCGAAACCCTAGATCAGTTTAGTTCTTCTTTCGGACCGTTCATCTCAACGAATGTGATCACCAATTATTCCCGGTTAACGATGCCCGTTCGTTTAACCGTTCGTCTCTTTCTTTTCATCGGATTTATTCCACGATCGTGATCTCAGATCCGATCTTCGTTCTAGTCTTTCTTCTCACTCGTTTATCGGAATCAGGTGATTCAAGCGCCTGGAGTTTCGTTTCGAAACCACCGTTCCATCTAATCAACTTGAACAAGTTTTTGCTACTGTAAAATTTGACCTAGTTTCAACTTGCTAGAACCGAGTTGTTTTTTTCTTCCGCCGTTGTTTTCCGTTTCTTTGTTCGGTTCGTTCTTTCTTTGCAACCGGAGTTCTTAAGTTGAACTTTCTGGTTCGTTCTCTTGTTCGAGTTTTACCTGTGCATTAGATGAGTACTTATTGTGTGCTTGTTGTTTGTCTGCGATAGATCACCCGGATTGCGCCGCTTGTTACTTCGAAACCCTAGGTCTCGCGGATCATCAGCAAGGCAAGTAACACTTTGATCATACCTTTTCTACAACCCATGTTTTATTGCATTAGATCAATCCTCTCACATTGCATGATTAGGATCTAATTAAATTGTGGGATGGGAAGTAGATGAGGTAGTACCTATCACCTGTATTATTATGAAACCTTTGGGAGTTACTTCTATGTTTGCTTATTATGCCATGCTATGCTAGTAGACGTGGATTGGGTGAGTGATATCCATGACAGATGTGAGTTGATAATTTCTAGTGGTTTATCTAAGGTGGCCACTTAAACACACATCTGGGTGGATTGAGGCACCTGATGTATATCAGGACTTGCCTGTTTTATTTTGGACCGCCACCCAGGCTCAAAGGGATCATAAGATAATTCATGCTAGAAACATCCGTGTGCAGCCACATGCTACTATGGGCTCTGGCATAGTTGACTAAGTTGTGCGAACTCTTACGGGGTGGACTAGCAGATGTAGGGGTTGTAGGTGGTACGGTCTACCCCACATGTAAGGTGCTAGTGCTTCTGAAAGACTATGTCTCGGTCATCCATTTCTCAAACACCATGTAGTGCGAGAAAAGAAACGGAGGCGATCGAGTCATGTGGGGAAAAGTGCGCAAACCTCTGCAGAGTGTACAAACTAATCATGATTAGCCGTGTCCCCGGTTATGGACAACTTGAGTATCTAGTACTTGAATATCATGTGAATCTCATCATGTTACTTATAATTAATGTTGTTGGGTTTTAATTGTTCACTTAATTGGGATCGGAATGCTGTCAACCATTCACGATGTTTAACAACTACCATGATAGTTAAATAAATGTATTCCTTTGCAGTAGGGAAAAATTGGCTTTACGCAAAACTATAACCATAGAGCTTTCCACCAGCCATATATGCATATAGTATAGCTGTTTCATTACATTACTCTCTATGTGTTACATTGCCAGCATATTCCATGTGCTGACCCGTTTTCGGGCTGCAACTTCTCATGTTGCAGACTTTTCAGACGACAAGTAAGGTGTTTTTAGGTCGTGGTTCTATACTCAGTGATGCCGTTGGAGTTGATGGACCCATTTATCTTCCGAGTCTTCCGCTGTTATCGACACTAGATGGCCTTAAGCCATGTTTATTGTAATAAGTTCTCTTTGAGACAACGATGTAATAAG
Source organism: Triticum aestivum (assembly GCF_018294505.1). NCBI lineage: Eukaryota > Viridiplantae > Streptophyta > Magnoliopsida > Poales > Poaceae > Triticum > Triticum aestivum. Next base: position 277,732,044 of record NC_057809.1, on the reverse strand, counting down.
TGTGTGATTGCCACTCTGCTATAAATCCTTCGATGTACTGTTTGGTGTTAGCATTACTGATCCAGGGATGACACCTGAGCACAGAGCGCTTGATCCATTCAGGTCGGGTCGCGACGGAGATGGTATCAGAGCACACACTGACTGTAGGACACGACCACTAAGTTAAAGCCATAGAACACCATTCTCTTCTCATTTTCTAACTTCTCATCTTTTCTACTCTTTTAGGATGACGAACGCAAAGATTAAGTACGCTCAACCGGATGAAGGCACACCTTTTGGATTTCACCTGAAGGAAGTCACCAAGTACCTGGACATTGGATTACGAAGCTTCACGGGAACTTTCGATGCCACTCTGCCTGAAGAGGAGCGCTGGAAGATTCAAGCTCACGTTCCGGGAAGGACATTCGCGCCAATCATGAAGCCCATAGATAGTATTTTCAATGCACCAACCTGGAGTCTGGGAAGAAGCATGGCAGCTCATATCACCATAGGACGCATTGGAGAAGTTTATCAAGAAGACCTCAAGGACACTATCTACCAGATTTGCGGACGCCGAGATGAACAATGGGAGTTAGTCAGCACCAAGAAGGATAGGTCCATTGCATCTTTCATCCAGGAGTTAAACCAGCACATTCGACGCCACGAGAACCAGATGTGCAATGATATGGTAGAGTTGAAGAATGCGAAGGCAAGGATCATCGAGCTAGAAGGAGAACTGAAGTCTACACGCAAGGACTACGTGGACGAGATCGTAGCTCTAGCAAGACACAATGGCGATCTTAAGCAGGAGATTGAAGAACTCAAGAGGAAGTTAGCATCCAAGGAAGAAGACGAGTACGTCGCATGTCCGGACAACTACATCATCATCGACGACACAGATTCGGATCCAAGTGAACCCGACTTTGAAGACGAAGCAGGAGAAGATATCATGGAGTCTTCCACCGGTTCAAATTTCTAGATGACCACCAAATAGTAGTAGCATTTCCCCCATGTAAACTTTAGTCGAGCACTTTTGCGATAGTTAGACCGTTTGTAAGCCCTTGTTTGATTGAATGAAGTGATTTTTGTGTGCATTTGCTCATGTGCATTGGGGTAGTGTTTTCTCTTTAGACCTCACTCTATTCTTAATTCTCGTCTTTTCTAAACCCTCAGATGCCTCCGAGACGTGACAATGGATTTCCACCGGAGCTCACTCAGTTGATCCAGCAGCAGAATCAATTGATGAAGATGTTAGTCCAGAACCAGCAGAACAACAACAACAACCCACCACCACCACCACCTGTTGACCACTTAGCCCGTTTTCTTAGGCTGAATCCGCCGGTGTTTTCCAGTAGCACCGAGCCAATAGTAGCAGACGATTGGCTCCGCAAGATAGGAAGGGAGTTGACCACTGCAGGATGCACGGATGGTGAGAAAGTGAAGTTTGCCGCTCATCAGCTTGACGGACCCGCGGCAGCATGGTGGGAGAATTTCACAGCCACCTACCCAGTTGACACTGTCACATGGGATCAGTTTCAGCACGCTTTCCGCACTGCCCATGTTTCAGCAGGAGCTATGGCCATGAAGAGGCGTGAGTTTCGCAACTTATGCCAAGGAGGCAGAACAGTTGGCCAGTACGTTGATGATTTCAGCAAGTTAGCATGTTATGCCCCAGATGACGTTGCTACGGATGCAGCTAAGCAGGAGAAGTTTCTGGAAGGACTGAATGATGAACTAAGCATGCAGTTGATGGTAGCGAGTTTCAACAACTACCAGGAGTTGGTAGATCGTGCCATCATGATTGAAGGAAAGAAACAGCAGATTGAGAACCGTAAGAGGAAGTATGGACATGGGAAGTATAACTCTGGAGCCCAGCAGAAGCCCCGTTTTACCCCTAAACCGGGATTTCAGTTTCAGCATACCCATGGAGGAGGAAGCTCGCACAACCATAATGGCCACAAGAATGGTAATGGGAATGGAGGAAGCAACGGCCAGAACCGTACCACCCCATCGACCCCAACCAAGAGAGATCTGAGTCAAGTCTCTTGTTTCAAGTGTTCCAAGACTGGACATAATGCCAATGAATGTCCCGAAGGCCAGAATGGAAATGGCAATGGAAGCTCTGGGAAGAAGCCGAACCCTTTTAATAGGGGACAGGTGAACCACATTAATGTGGAGGAGGTTGAAGATCAGCCCGATGCAGTAATCGGTAAGTTTTTGGTTAAGTCATTTACTGCACTCGTTCTTTTTAATACTGGTGCATCGCATTCATACATATCAAGGGAATTTCTGGATAAATATAACCTGCCAACCCAAGCCCTTAGGTCACCCATGTTAGTAAGCTCACCAGGAGCGGAGTTTATGGCCAGACGATGGTGTGATCGGTTACCATTAATGATTGGTAACTATGTGTTTCCCTCAGACCTAATAGTATTGGAATCTCAAGGATTGGATGTGATATTAGGCATGGATTGGTTATCGAAGTATGAAGGGAACATCGATTGCGCCAGTAAGACAATTTTGCTTACCACACCAGAAGGAAGAAGGATCAAGTATGTATCCTGTCATGTGCCAAACAGGACACAAGTAAATTCTTCAACAGGAGTTGTGCAAGAAGAAGTACCAGTGGTAAAGGACTTTCCTGATGTATTTCCTGAGGAATTACCAGGCATGCCACCGGATAGGGACATAGAGTCCTTAATTGAGCTTTTGCCAGGTACCGGCCCAATATCGAAGCGACCATACCGGATGCCAGCAAAGGATTTGGTAGAAATTAAGAATCAGATTAAGGAGTTATTGGATAAAGGTTACATTCGCCCAAGTTCTTCGCCTTGGGGATCACCCGTACTTCTAGTGGAAAAGAAGGATGGATCATTAAGGATGGTTGTTGATTATCGAGGATTGAATGAAGTTACCATCAAGAATAAGTATCCACTACCAATGATCAACGATCTGTTTGATCGTTTGCAAGGAGCTAAAGTGTTTTCCAAGATCGATTTGCGATCAGGGTACCATCAGTTGAAGATTCGAGAGCAAGACATACCTAAGACAGCATTCACCACAAGATATGGACTGTATGAGTATACCGTTATGTCATTTGGATTGACTAACGGACCTGCCTATTTTATGAACCTGATGAACAAAGTGTTTATGGAGTTTTTGGATAAGTTCGTCGTAGTGTTCATTGATGACATCCTGGTTTATTCGAAGAATGAAGAGGACCATAAGGAACATTTGCGTTTGGTTTTGGAGAAACTAAGGGAACATCAGTTATACGCCAAATTCAGCAAATGTGAGTTTTGGTTGAAGGAAGTTGGATTTCTTGGACATGTTTATTCCGGAGAAGGTATAGCAGTTGACCCCACAAAGGTTGAGACTGTAACCGAATGGGAATCACCAACGACAGTTGGAGAGATCCGGAGTTTTCTTGGACTCGCAGGATACTACCGGAGATTCATTGAGAACTTTTCAAAGATTGCAAAGCCTATGACTGAATTGTTGAAGAAGGATACTAAGTTCAAATGGACTGAGGAGTGTGAGGCTAGTTTCCAGGAGTTGAAGAAACGTTTGGTTACCTCACCAGTGTTGATTTTGCTAGATCAAACCAAGGATTATGAGGTGTATTGCGACGCTTCACGTCGAGGACTTGGAGCAGTGCTTATGCAGGAAGGAAGAGTTGTTTCGTATGCTTCACGGCAACTAAAGCCTCATGAGTTGAATTATGCCACGCATGATTTGGAGTTAGCAGCCATGGTGCATGCATTGAAAACGTGGAGACATTTCCTCATTGGAAATCATTGTGAGGTGTACACGGATCAAAAGAGTTTGAAGTACATTTTCACTCAGAAGGAGTTGAACCTCAGACAAAGGAGATGGTTGGAGCTCATCAAGGATTATGACATGAGATTGCATTACCATCCTGGAAAAGCTAATGTGGTAGCTGACGCATTGAGCCGTAAGAGCCATGTCAATATGGTAATGACAGGAGAAGTACCTAAGGAGTTAGCAGAAAACCTTCGTGAGCTATGTTTGGAAATAGTTCTGAGAGGCTATGTAGCAGCATTGGAGATTCAGTCAACATTGATGGATAAGATCAGAGAAGCTCAGAAATCTGACAAGGAGATTGCCGCTATAAAAGAAAAATTGAGCGAAGGAAAAGCAAAGGGATTTCGTGAGGATGAGCACGATACCTTATGGTTTGATATCATACACGTCAACACGGAAGAGCAATTGGCAGATATCTTCACCAAGCCCTTGGATGAGAAGAGATTTTGCAAGTTACGGTGTGAGCTAAATATCCTGGAATCCTCAAATGTCTTGTGATCAGGCACACAACCTAACCCTTATGCATATTGATGACTTAGATGTGCAACACACGAAGTAAAGTATATCTTCAATTAATGAAGACATACATTCTAAGTGTGAATACATTAATGTGGAATTTGAATTCGGAGCGCCACGATAATTGTGCGCCGTGTCTGGGTCTAATACTTCATAGACGGTGGGTAACTCCACCACCAAATGTTCTGTCTGAAGAGTTTCACTCATGGTGTTACAATTGCAACGTCTTCACATTTGGTTTGGCTTCGATCTCAACATATCTTCATGATTATCTTCCCTATGTTGATTATATATATATATATATATATATATATATATATATATATATATATATATATGTATATATATATATTAGTGTTCTGTCCTCTACAGCATTCACTTATAGCTATGTCTTCTTGTTGAATCTTTTGAACTAAGTGAATGTGATCGGACCCTAACCTCTCTATGCTTTCCATCTCAAATTCTATCTCTCCAAATCATATGCATTCTATTGAAACTGTCGAATGACTTCTCTGCGTCCTTGTCAGCAGAAGATACAGAGGCAACCATTAAGTCCGTTTTCAATGCTCATTCCTCCACATGAAACCGGGAGAAGTAGGAACGACCACCCGACAATCCAGGCGTGCGTGGGACGTGGAACAAACCCCAAAATTCTGCATAATGGCCACGTGTTCCTCAGATGTGAATCGCCAGGGGCACCTATGTAATAGCGCAGTGCCGCCCGTGTACCTATAAATACACACTTCACAGCGGTCATTATCTCTTCTTCCACTCTCGCACGAACCCTAGCGCCACCGCTAGCCCTCGACGACACCGGTGACGAAGCGCTTCGCTGCCGCAACCTCTCCGACGCCATCTTCACACCGACCGCGGACATCGTCCTCTCCGCCGTCGCCGTAGGTGTCCTCCGTCGCCAAGTTAGGGCATGGAAGATCGAACTGCTCGGCCTCATCTTCCACTCCGTCTAGCAGTTCTTAGTGTGGTAAATAAAACTTCCTTTTTACAGCACCGTTGATCTTATGGCTTTGTCACTTTCTACCACAAACAGTTTCTATTCACACAAGTTAGATCTCTCTCATACTGCATCTCATAACATGCCTAGTATATTCACTTATGCTTCACAAAGTAGTTAGATTCCTCACTTGTACTGATCTGTGGATTCGTACAAATCTGGAACCAACTCCTTATCTATGAGTGAATGTCTTCGCATGATGAGGTCAATGTCTTCTAAACTGATTTATCTTCAAAATCTTCTGAGAATGCATATGACCTCTTCCCCTTCCCTCGCACCTTAATGCTTTCACAGGTACATGTCCGTGGGAGAATCCTTTGGTTCTCATAGTCTGCATTCATTTGCAGAATTCTTACAGCATCACATAAATTCTCCCGAAGCTAGTTCCTGTTGGTCCAGCAAGCGAAAACCTTTGAAGCCTTTGAACGTGTTGAAGCCTTTCAAGTTAAAGTTTATGGCTTCATAGAAAATAGCAAGGAAGGGTGGCAGAAAGCGTCGTGGAGAAACATCCAGAGATCTGCCAGATGACCTCTCAGAACTGTACAAGACAGATCCTGAAGAGGATTACAATCAGCGCAAGACCCGAATCCAATGGATTCGAAGATATTGGGCAGAACAATGGTCCAAATACCGATTTGTAACCCAGGAATATGCTGAGAAAAACGCCATCAAGAGACCGTGGGGAGACATCCTATACAAGAATCTTCTACCCAGGTCCAGAGATGAAGCCATTGAACAGGGCTTCTATCCCTGCATGGTCCGTGGGCCACAGCCTGCTGATGCACTGTAACATCCCAAATTTGCAATTTGGAATGTTATACATTAGATCATCATGCATAACATATTTTTTTCTTGCATTTTGGTTGATCCTAGAAATTTCACGCAACTCAAGGACCCTCGGAGAGAGTTGGAGATTTCGTTATTTTCATATTTGGGAGTCTCAAAATTTGAAAAGAGGATCATTTTATTTATTTATTTCATCTTCAATAATTTTTCCAGGCCGAGTCGCAGCGAGACTCTAGGCCGGTAGCCCCCCTCTTTCCTTGTTTCTTTTTCTTTTGCTTTCCCCCTACCCCAAGTAAATCCCCCCTCACCTATATAAATACCCCTATACCCCCCTCTCCTAACATCAAAACCCCAAGCCCCTCTCCTCCTAAGCCGCAGCAAGCAGCCGCGCGCAGCCCCAAGCCGCCGCCTTAGCCGCGCCGCCGCCGCCGTTAGCCGCCGCCGCCACCGTTAGCCACCGCCGCCCTTAGTCGCCGCCTCCCGAGGTAGCCGCGCCTCTCTTTTTCTTCCCCGGTTCGGTTTTTCTTAAAAGAACCATTCCGTTTCTTTTCCGGTTTTTGTTTCGGTCTTTTCCGAAACCCTAGATCGGTTTTGTTCTTCTTTCGGACCGTTCGTCTCAACGAACATGATCACCGATTATTCCTGCTTAACGACGCCCGTTCGTTTAACCGTTCGCCTCTTTCTTTTCATCGGATTTATTCCACGATCGTGATCTCAGATCCGATCTTCGTTCTAGTCTTTCTTCTCGCTCGTTTATCGGAATCAGGTGATTCAAGCGCCTGGAGTTTCGTTTCGAAACCACCGTTCCGTCTAATCAACTTGAACAAGTTTTTGTTATGGTAAAATTTGACCTAGTTTCAACTTGCTAGAACCGAGTTGTTTTTTTCTTCCGTCGTTGTTTTCCGTTTCTTTGTTCGATTCGTTCTTTCTTTGCAACCGGAGTTCTTAAGTTGAAATTTCTAGTTCGTTCTCTTGTTCGAGTTTTACCTGTGCATTAGATGAGTACTTATTGTGTGCTTGTTGTTTGTCTGCGATAGATCACCCGGATTGCGCCGCTTGTTACTTCGAAACCCTAGGTCTCGCGGATCATCAGCAAGGCAAGTAACACTTTGATCATACCTTTTCTAGAACCCATGTTTTATTGCATTAGATCAATCCTGTCACATTGCATGATTAGGATCTAATTAAATTGTGGGATGGGAAGTAGATGAGGCAGTACCTATCACCTGTATTATTATGAAACCTTTGGGAGTTACTTCTACGTTTGCTTATTATGCCATGTTATGCTATTAGACGTGGATTGGGTGAGTGATATCCATGACAGATGTGAGTTGATAATTTTTAATGGTTTATCTAAGGTGGCCACTTAAACACACATCTAGGTGGATTGAGGCTCCTGATGTCTATCAGGACTTGCCTGTTTTATTTTGGACCGCCACCCAGGCTCAAAGGGATCATAAGATAATTCATGCTAGAAACTTCCGTGTGCAGCCACATGCTACTTTGGGCTCAGGCATAGTTGACTAAGTTGTGCGAACTCTTACGGGGTGGACTAGCAGATGTATGGGTTGTAGGTGGTATGGTCTACCAAACATGTAAGGTGCTAGTGCTTCTGAAAGACTATGTCTCGGTCATCCGTTTCTCAAACACCATGTAGTGCGAGAAAACAAACGGAGGCGATCGAGTCATGTGGGGAAAAGTGCCCAAACCTCTGCAGAGTGTACAAACTAATCATGATTAGCCGTGTCCCCGGTTATGGACAACTTGAGTATCTAGTACTTGAATATCATGTGAATCTCATCATGTTAGTTATAATTAATGTTGTTGGGTTTTAATTGTTCACTTAATTGGGATCGGAATGCTGTGAACCATTCTCGATGTTTAACAACTACCATGATAGTTAAATAAATTTATTCCTTTGCAGTAGGGAAAAACTGGCTTTACGCAAAACTGTAACCATAGAGCTTTCCACCAGCCATATATGCATATAGTATAGCTGTTTCATTCCATTACTCTCTATGTGTTATATTGCCAGCATATTCCATGTGCTGACCCGTGTTTGGGCTGCAACTTCTCATGTTGCAGACTTTTCAGACGATGAGTAAGGTGTTTTTAGGTCGTGGTTCTATACTCAGTGATGCCGTTGGAGTTGATGGACCCATTTATCTTCCGAGTCTTCCGCTGTTATCGACACTAGATGGCCTTAAGCCATGTTTATTGTAATAAGTTCTCTTTGAGACAACGATGTAATAAGTGTGTGATTGCCACTCTGCTATAAATCCTTCGATGTACTGTTTGGTGTTAGCATTACTGATCCAGGGATGACACCGAGCACAGAGCGCTTGATCCATTTGGGTCGGGTCGCGACATGCACACCCATCGTCACTACTCTGGTGTCGTCACGACAATCTGTTCAAGCACAACTTCCAATTTGCCCAGAACTCAGCGAAGCAAAACAAGAAGACATTGGGACTAGACTTCAACCCTGGTCCCTCAGCTCCAAGGGCTGATGGCACACGAGATGCAGAACCCAATTTCATCGGTCCTTTCTACAACCTTGAAGGCCTCATCACCCACATCTTGGTTCAAGGGACTGCAGCGAATGAGCCTGTAGCTGACGCTGAATCAGAAGAAGCGCCTGAAGTGCTGAAGCTAAAGCAGTTGAAGAAGCCTAAAGCTTCAAAACCTGCCCCTTCACCAAAAATCTCACGGGCGAAGCCACTGGCAACTGCACCTCCTGAAGACAGTGTGCAGTCCGAAGACTTATCACGCATCTCCAAGCCCTAGAAGGTCAAAATGCCTCTGCCTCACACCGGCCAAGAGCTAACTGCTGCTGCCATTCTGCGCAATGACGCCATCGATCTGTCAAGTGATGAAGATCTTGCAGATGAAGCTCTTGAGCAACTCATCAAGAGCAAAGAAGAAGCAGAAATCTTCAATGATCTGCCTCTCTTTGATGTAACCATCATCCACAACTTCATTGACGAGTGGTTTGACACGCCAAACATCAGCTTTAAAGATATGCAGCTACCCATTGGCCTCAGTGTCACCTTCCAAGGCGCCATTGCTTCAGAGCTAGCTGTCGCCCAGCACATTGTTGAACTGAAGCAAAAGATTGACTATGAAAAGGCTCAGTTCAAGAAGCATATGGCCAAGCTCAGTGTGCAAGAAGTGAAGAACTTCAAGATCATGATGCACGAGCTCAAGGAAGCCTTTCTGAAGAAACGTGCAGAAGCTCAGGGCTCACGTGAGCGCATGAAGGCTCTGGCTGACAGATGTGTGCAAGCCTACAATGAGACTGAGAAGCACAAGGCCCTTGGGCATCCTGGCATCGACCCCAGGATGGTCACAAAGAAGAAGAAGAAGTCTGCTACGGCTGAACCCGACGCACCAAGACAGGAAGCAGTTCCTATTGTCTTCCCAACAAGAATGACTGGCTCGAAGCCAAAAAGCCGGTCAACCGCTTCAGAGCTCAAGAAGACGAGGACTGCTGAGGCTGAAGCCAGGAAGAGGAAACATCCTGAAGCCTCTCCTACTGGCCCCTCCAAGAAGAAGAGGAAGACCAAGAAAGATCGGGCTGCTCCCACAGAGCCTTTGATAGTTGAACCCATTTCTATGGTCTATCCTGAAGCTGAACGCCAACTGACTATCCATGAGCCTGCTTCCAAAGAGGCTCATGAAGCTGAAGACTTTCTAGCAGCTGACCCCATCGCTGCTGAAGACATTGGTCAACATGACCATGTAGAAGATGGTGCAGTCCTTCCTCAGTTTGAGAACAGCGAACTCATCAGCATTGGTCGTCCAATGACGCCAATTGCACAGAATGCTTCATGGGCAGATCGCCCACAAGAGGAAGAAGACTATGAGGCCCAGCCAACTCCAACTCCACAGGTGTCCCCTGCGTTGTGCAGGCTTCGCAAAGGTCCAAGGCCTCAAGTCCCTGCTGAAGACAATCCGGCTGCATCAGCCACGGAAGAAGAAGTCCCACAAATTGCCACTCCCCTGTCCCACCAAGAAGCAGTTCTCATGGAGAACGTGCATGAAAATCCTGAGGCTGCCACAACCACCAATGAAGCTAATGTGGAGTCCTCCCCAACAAAAGCATTAGAAGACAGCGAAGCCACTGATCCCGCCACTTCTGTTCCTGAGTCTGCTGCCGGTCCCCAGCTCGACTATCATGTTGAGCACAGGCCTCAGGTACAGAAGCCAATCCCAAGATTGCCAAGGTTCCCAGGTCCTGCAACAGCACCTGGCTCCTTCAATATCAATGGCTTCACGGCAGACAACACATTCTTCGATTGCTCCAGGAACCCCTACTCAAGGGAAAGGATATCATCTGATCGGTTCTGGAGCTATCCTCAGCGAAGCTATTACTCATGCATTCTTTACAACCAAGGTTGCATCTTCCCACACAAGCACCTTGACATTGAAGCTATAACTGGTCTGCCCTATCTGGAAGAAGCTTTGGATTGCTTCAAGGAAGTTGGACTGCTGCCGTTCGTTACTGACCAAGAGCATTGGAATGAAGAGTTGCTGCTCCAATTCTATGCCACACTTCACATTCGTGGGTACAGCAGAGATCCGAAGACTTGGGTCCTGGAGTGGATGACCGGAAACATTCATCACGAAGCCAATGCATTTGACATCATTGAGCTCACTGGTTTGCCCACTCCTGGCGACCTCTACGAGCATGGCTGTCAGCTTCATAGTGAAGCTATTGAGAGCATCTTTTAGAAGCCTGAACCTGATATGAGTCAGATGCTCAGCATGATGAAGCCATTGCCCCAAGATGCTGCTTATCCCATGGAGTTCTTCGTTGAAGACCTTGAGTATCTGCCAAGAACCATCTATTAGATCATCAGGCGAACTCTCTGGCCCATCAAAGGGCACTCTCCAAATGCCAAGCTTGAGGGTGCAATGAAGACTTTGGTCTTCTATATTCTTCATGGAAAATGCTTCAATGCACAGGACTTATTCATTCGCCAACTTGCTGCATCAGGCTTTGATCTGTTTGGATTGAAGTTCTATGCCCCATGGGTAATGCGGCTGATCAAACTTCACTCCACTATCTCATATCAGCTATCTGCTCGCAATCATCGGATTTTTCTGCCTGATGTGGATATGTCTCTTGAAGCCATCTATCCTGAGCCTGCCAAAGAACCTCTAAGTCTTCAGAATGCAGAGCATCAGAGTTTCTCTCAGAACATTGAAGGAGTTGAAGCAGTCACTCGGGTGTATCCTTTGGCTGGCACTACACGTGCACCACACCCTGCTTCCATTGAAGCCACTGATAGTACAACTGCTCCAAGACCCAAGAAGCGCACTCGTGTTCTCAACGACCGAGAGCTTCTTGTGGCTCTTCAGCAGAAACAGGATAGGCATCATGACTGGCTGAAGCGTCAGATGAAAAGCCGCTTGGTGGATGTTAATCGCATTCGCAATCTTGCCACCAAGAATGCTTTCGTTGCCCATGAAACATGTCGCCGCACATGGAAAGGGCTAACGATGATGTGTTCGAAGATGATCTTCAAGAGGATGGCTTCACTGAGCGACTCAAGTTTGACTCCACACCTCCTCGAAGGGCTGTGCTGCTAGGAACTCCATCCCTTGAAGACTCTGAGTTCTCTTCCTCTGCTGCAATAGTGACTGCCAAAGTTATCGAGGATGAGGACGATACTACTTCACTGCCACCTCCTTCAGCATGCTTGAACTCTGCTCCAAGCTCTTCAGCACCGCCAAACACCACCAACGACCCTACTACTTCACCTACTCCTCATGGTAACGAGTAGATGCTCTATGTCTTCAAACCTTTTTGGTCCTTACTGACAAAAGGGGGAGAAGCATATGAGGTTGATAGTCTTCAAGCGGGTTCATATGGGCGGGTGCTTTATATTTTGCTTCGTGCTTACAACTCTCGTTTTGCTACATTTGGTTCTTTGAGTTGTAACACTTAAACTCGATGGTCGTCTGCTACTTATCTGCCACCTTGTTTTGCGATGATAAATTCCGCATGTGCGACGATAAATTCCGCACTTAGATCATTCTGCAGGCGTCCATTTTCCATTATGCATGTCATTATCTTCATATACTTTCACATGCATAGTGGATTGTCATCATAAGTTGAAGTGGATCTCCATAAGTACATCCTGCCATGTGCATTTGCATTCCAAAAGCAAATTACTTATATGCACATCTTCAGGGGGAGCCCTTACAACTTATGAAGACAATTCCTTATCCTTTACAATTTCACAGATCATATTCCCCGTTGAAAACTTCAACTAGTTTGTCATCAATCACCAAAAAGGGGGAGATTGTAAGTGCATCTAGTGCCACCCCTAGTTGGTTTTGGAGTATTGATGACAAACCTAGTTGAGGGACTAATGTGTTTGTGAGAATTGCAGGATAACGCAGGTAGAAGTCCCTCATTGATTCGGTTTTCCTACCAGAGATGACCCCTAAAAATGTATGAAGACATTGAAGTCAAAGGTGGTATATGAAGATATTCACATTGAAGACTATGACAAGAGAAGACACCACATGAAGCCTATGGAGCTCGAAGACTTAGATCTTTCGTAGTTCTTTTTCTTTTGTGTTGAGTCATAGGAACCACCGTACTGTTAAGTGGGGTCCAAGAGAACCAGTCAGAATGACTGAAGTGATGCCTAACCAAAAACCTATGTCTTCGAGTGAAGACTATGAGAGCGAATCTTGTCCAGAGTCGGACAAGTCAGCTTTGCTTGTAGCCCAAGTAAAGTTGACGTGTGAGTTTGAAATCTGAACGTTGGAACACGTGTCAGTTCCTTAGTGACCCAGGGTCATTTCGGACAAATCAGGTCGGGCTGCCAAGTGGCTATAAATAGCCCACCCCCTACAACCATAAACGGTTGGCTGCTCAGATTGAGAGTATGGCTTTTGTCGTTTGAGAGCAACCCACCTCGAAGCCTTTGAGAGAGAATTCCTTGCGAGGATAAAGCCCTAACCACCCAGAGCCAAAGAGAATTGGGCATCACTTAAGTCTTCTTGTCTGTGTGATCTGAAGACTTATTACACTTGAGGACTATGCATCCTCCAGCCGGTTAGGTGTCGCGTTCTGAGCATCCAAGAGACATTGTGGATTGCCGGTGAACGAAGTATTTGAAGGTTTGGGAGTCTACCTTGAAGACATACCAGAGTGATTGGGCGAGGTCTGTGTGACCTTAGCTCAAGGGGAATACGGTGAGGACCAGGTGTCCTGAGCTTCGTGTTCAGGACTGGGTGTCCGGGACTGTGTGTCCTATGGTTTAAATACCTAGCCGCCCTAACCAGATGTACATTTGTCACAGCAACTGGAGCTGGTCCAACAAATCATTGTCTTCAACGAGTCACTGGTTTCATCTTCCCTTCCCTTTACTTACTGTTACACCTTGTGAAGTCATTGTATGTTCGCACTATCTTTTGTGTTCACTGAGTGACTGCGTGTTCTGTGTGGCTTCACAATATCTTCCTACCCGATCCTTACTACATTGCTGCTATTAGTCATTGTGCTTTCACTCTATTGAATACTTGACTATGGCTTGCCTAGTGTAGTCTACCTTCCGCTGCAGGATAATAGGTTTACTTCTATTGTTTGTCTTCATAACTTCCACGTTTTGAAGACTTTCATAAAAATCGCCTATTCACCCCCCCTCTAGTCGATATAACGCACTTTCAGTAGGGGATGTAGGTGGTACGGTCTACCCATCATAAGGTGCTAGCGCTTCTGAAAGACTATGTCTCGGTCATCCGTCTTCTCAAACACCGTGTAGTGCGAGAAACCAAACGGAGGCGATCGAGTCTTGTGGGGAAAAGTGTGCATACCTCTACAGAGTGTAATAAACTAATCATGGTTAGCCGTGTCCCCGGTTATGGAAATCTTGAGTATCTAGTACTTGGATTTTCATGTGAATCTCAACATGTTACTCTAAATTCATTTTGTTGGGTTATGTTTAATGATGATGCTTAATTGGGATTGAGAATGCTGTCAACCATTCTCAATGTTTAACAACCACCATGATGGTTAAATAAATTTATTCCTTTGAAGTAGGGAAAAATTTGCTTTACGCAAAACTGTAACCATAGAGCTTTCCACCAGCCAAATATGCATATAGTATAGTTGTTTCATTCCATTATTCTCTATGTGTTACCTTGCCAGCATATTCCATGTGCTGACCCATTTTCGGGCTACAACGTTAATGTTGCAGACTTTTCAGACCACGATTAAGGATTTTTTAGGTCATGGTTCTATACTCAGTGATGCCGTTGGAGTTGATGGACTCGCTTATCTTCCAAGCCTTCTGCTGTTATAGTTATTAGATGGCCTTAAGCCATATTTATTGTAATAAGTTCTCTTTTGAGACACTCGATGTAATAAGTGTGTGATTTCTACTCTGCTATAAATCCTCCGAGTACTGTGTGGTGTCAGCATTACTGATCCAGGGATGTCACCGGAGCACAGAGATCAGACTGTATGAGGTCTGGTCGCTACAGAGATGGTATCAGAGCACACACTGACTGTAGGACACGACGACTAAGTTAGAGACCTAGAACACTTTTCACTCTCTTCTCTTCTGACCTCTCATCTTTTCTATTCTTTAGGATGGCGGATACAAGAAACAAGTTCACGCAACCGGATGAACATACACCCTTTGGACGACACTTGAAGGAAGTCACTAGATACCTGAATATAGGAGTAGCAAGCTTCACGGGAACCTACAACGCCACTTTACCTGAAGAAGAGCGCTGGATGATTCAAGTTCAAGTTCCAGGAAGGACATTCATGCCAGTCACTGAGCCCATAGAGTTTTCTTTTGATGCACCAACTTGGAGTCTAGGAAAGAGCATGGCAGCTCACATCGCCATGGGACGCATTGGAGAAGTCTACCGCAAGGATCTCAAGGATACTATCTACCAGATTTGTGGATGCCAAGATGAACACTGGGAGATGATCAGCACCGGGAAGGATAGATCAATTGCAGCTTTTATCCAGGAGCTAAACCAGCACATTTGACGACAGGAGAGCCAGATGTGCGCCGACATGATAGATCTGAAGAAGGCTAAGACTAGAATCAAGGAATCTGGAGGAAGAACTCAAGGCTACACGTGAAGATTATGAAGAGGAAATTGAAGTATTGGTGGAGAAGAATGACGACCTGATCAAGAAGATTGGAATATTTATGGGAGACCCTACGCCAGTAGATGAAGACGAAGAACCCCAAGAAATTAGCCCGGAATACTACATCATCATCGACGGCACTGACTCGGAACCAGATAGTAGCGATGATGACCATGTTGATGAAGCTGGAGCAGATATTATGGAGTCAACAACCGAAGAATATTTCTAGTAGACCACCTCATCAGTAGTAGTAGTAGTCCACCATGTAAATATAGTAGTCCGAGCACTTTTGCGATAGTTAGATCGATTGTATGCCTTTGTTTGATTGAATGAAGCGAATTGTTTGCTTTTGCCTCATGTGCATATGGGTAGTGTTTTCTCTTTAGACCCCCTCTATTCTGATATCTCATCTTTTCTAAACCCTCAGATGCCTCCGAGACGTTACCCCGGATTTGCCTTTCCACCGGAGCTCACCCAGTTGATCCAGCAGCAGAACACATTGATGCAGTTGCTAGTCCACAATCAGAATCAGGGGAACAACAACAATAACCCACCACCACCACCACCACCTGTTGACCACTTAGCCCATTTTCTTAGGCTGAATCCGCCGGTGTTTTCCAGTAGCACCGAGCCGATAGTAGCAGATGATTGGCTTCGCAAGACAGCTAGGGAGTTGACCACAGCAGGATGCATAGATGCGGAGAAGGTGAAGTTTGCCGCACATCAGCTAGAAGGACCAGCAGCATCATGGTTGGAGAATTTCACAACCACTTTCCCAGTCGACACTGTCACATGGGACCAGTTTCAGCAGGCTTTTCGTACTACACACGTTTCAGCAGGAGCTATGGCCATGAAGAAGCGTGAGTTTCGCAACTTGCGCCAAGGAGGAAGGACAGTTGGCCAGTATGTGGAGGAATTTAGTAAGCTAGCACGTTATGCCCTAGATGACGTCGCTACGGATGCAGCTAAGCAGGAGAAGTTTCTGGAAGGACTGAATGATGAGTTGAGCATGCAGTTGATGGTAGCAACCTTCAACAACTACGAGGAGTTGGTAGATCGTGCTCTTATGATTGAAGGGAAGCAGCAGCAGATTGAGAATCTCAAGAGGAAGTATGGACAAGGAAAGTATAATTCAGAAGCTCAGCAGAAGCCACGTTTTACCCCTAGATCGGGAGGACATTTTCAGCATACCCATGGACGAGGTAGCTCGCACAATCACAATGGCACCAAGAATGGTAATGGGAATGGAGGAAACAACAGCCAGAACCGCACCAACCCCTCAACCCAGCCAAGAAGGACCTAAGCCAAGTCACTTGCTTTAAGTGTTCGAAGACCGGACATTATGCCAATGAATGTCCTGAAGGCCAAAATGACAATGGAAGTTTAGGGAAGAAGCCGAACCCTTTTAACAGGGGACAGGTGAACCACGTTAGCGTGGAGGAGGTTGAAGCTCAGCCCGATGCAGTAATAGGTAAGTTTTTGGTTAAGTCATTTACTGCACTCGTTCTTTTTGATACTGGTGCATCGCATTCATACATCTCAAAGGGATTTGTGTATAAGTATAGCCTACCAACCCAAGCCCTTAGGTCACCCATGTTAGTAACCTCACCCGGAGCAGAGTATGTGGCTAGTCTATGGTGTGAACGATTACCATTAAGGATTGGTAACTATGTTTTTCCCTCAGACCTAATAGTATTGGAATCTCAAGGATTGGATGTGATATTATGCATGGATTGGTTATCAAAGTATGAAGGGAATATTGAATGTGCTAGTAAGTCAATTTTGCTTACCACACCAGAAGGGAGAAGGATCAAGTATGTATCCCGGCATGTGCCAAAGATGACTCAAGTAAACTGCCTAACAGGAGTTGTGCAGGAGGAACTACCAGTGGTAAGGGATTTCCTTGATGTATTTCTAGAGGAGTTGCCAGGCATGCCACCGGATAGAGATATTGAGTTTTTGATTGAGCTATTGCCAGGCACAGGGCCAATATCAAAGAGACCATATAGGATGCCAGCAAAGGATTTGGTGGAAATTAAGAAGCAGATTAAGGAGTTACTGGATAAGGGATATATTCGCCCAAGTTCTTCGCCTTGGGGATCGCCAGTACTTCTAGTGGAGAAGAAGGATGGATCGTTAAGGATGGTTGTTGACTATTGAGGACTGAATGAAGTAACGATCAAGAACAAGTACCCACTACCAAAGATGTACAATCTGTTTGATCGATTGCAAGGAGCTAAGGTATTTTCCAAGATCGATCTGTGATCAAGATACCACCAGTTGAAGATTTGAGAACAGGATATTCTGAAGACAGCTTTTACCACTAAGTATGGGCTGTACGAGTATACCGTTATGTCATTTGGTCTGACTAACGCACCTGCCTATTTCATGAACATGATGCAAAAAGTGTTTATGGAGTTTTTGGATAAGTTCGTCGTAGTGTTCATTGATGATAACCTGGTTTATTCGAAGAATGAAGAGGAACATAAGGAGCATTTGCATTTGGTACTTGGAAAGCTCAGAGACCATCAATTATATGCCAAGTTCAGCAAATGTGAGTTTTGGTTGAAGGAAGTAGGATTCCTCAGACATGTTATATCTGGAGAAGGTATAGCAGTAGATCCCGCTAAAGTTGAAGCCGTGACCAAGTGGGAAGCCCCAACAATAGTTGGAGAGATCCGGAGTTTCCTTAGACTCGCAGGATACTACCGGAGATTTATTGAGAATTTCTCAAAGATTGCGAAGCCTATGACTGAGTTGTTGAAGAAAGATACCAAGTTCATATGGACAGAGGAATGTGAGGCTAGTTTCCAGGAATTGAAGAAACGTTTGGTTACCTCACCAGTGTTGATTTTGCCAGACCAGATCAAAGATTATGAGGTGTATTGTGACGCTTCACGTCGAGGACTTGGAGCAGTGCTTATGCAGGAAGGGAGAGTTGTTTCATATGCCTCAATACAACTGAAACCTCATGAGTTGAATTATGCCACGCATGATTTGGAGTTAGCAGCCGTAGTGCATGCTTTGAAAACATGGAGACATTTTCTCATTGGAAATCATTGTGAGATGTACACGGATCATAAGAGTTTGAAGTACATTTTCCCACAGGAGTTAAACCTCAGACAAAGGAGATGGTTGGAGCTTATGAAGGATTATGATATGAAATTGCATTATCACCCCGGAAAGGCTAATGTAGTAGCTGACGCATTAAGCCGTAAGAGCCATGTCAATACGTTAATGACGGGAGAAATACCCAAGGAGTTAGCAGATAATCTTCGTGAACTATGTGTGGGAATAGTTCCGAGAGGTTATGTAGCAGCAATGGAGATACAGTCAACCTTGATGGATAAAATCAGGGAAGCTCAGAAAGCTGACAAAGAGATTGCCGCTATAAAGGAGAAACTGAGCAAAGGAAAAGCTAAAGGATTTCGTGAGGATGAGCACGACACCTTATGGTTTGAAGACCGTGTTTATGTGCCCAATGACCCGGAGATCAGGAAGTTGATTTTGCAAGAGGCACACGACTCACCGTATTCAATTCACCCAGGAAATACCAAGATGTATCTTGATTTGAAGGATATTTTCTGGTGGACCGGAATGAAGAAGGATATTGCGGAGTATGTAGCAGTTTGTGATGTATGTCAGAGAGTAAAGGCAGAGCATCAGAAGCCAGCAGGATTGTTACAACCATTGCCGATACCCGAATGGAAGTGGGATAAGCTAGGCATGGATTTTATCACGGGATTGCCCAGGACTCGTTCAGGCTATGACTCGATTTGGGTTGTAGTTGATCGATTGACAAAAGTAGCTCATTTCATCCCAGTAAAGACAACTTATACCAGTGCTAAGTTGGCAAAGATATACATGACCAGAATCGTATGTCTGCATGGAGTTCCGAGGAGTATCGTATCAGATAGAGGAACCCAGTTTACCTCAAAGTTCTGGAAGCAGTTGCATGAAACTTTGGGAACTAGGATAGAATTCAGTACAACTTTTCATCCACAGACAGATGGACAGACCGAGAGAGTCAATCAGATTTTGGAGGATATGCTGAGAGCTTATGCGCTAGATTATGGATGTAGTTGGGATGATAATTTGCCATATGCAGAGTTCTCTTACAACAGCAGTTACCAAACCAGTTTGAACTTTCGAAGCCTTGTACGGAAGGAGGTGCAGGACACCGTTGTCATGGGACGAAGTTGGAGACCGCCAGTTGTTTGGACCTGACTTGATTAAAGAGTCTGAACAGAAGGTGAAGCTAATTCGTGATAGGCTCAAGGTAGCCCAGTCCAGACAGAAAAGTTATGCAGATTCTAAACGCAAGGAGACAGTTTACGAAGTCGGAGAAAGAGCTTATCTTTGAGTATCTCCACTTCGGGGAAAAAAGCGTTTTGGAGTAAAAGGGAAGTTAGCACCATGATTTGTAGCACCATATCGAGTTTTGGAGCGTATGGGAGAAGTGGCCTACAAGTTGGAATTGCCCGAAGTATTGTCAGGAGTACATGATGTGTTCCACGTTTCTCAGTTAAAGAAATGCCACGCGGAGATGGCTGACATACCGTTGAGAGACACAGTGCCTTTGGAAACTATTCAGTTGGATAACGATTTGACCTACGAGGAGAAACCAATTAAGATCCTCGAGTTTGCCAGCCGAGTTACTCGCAGCAAGGTTATTAAGTTTTGCAAAGTTCAGTGGAGCCACCACACGGAGGATGAAGCCACTTGGGAGCGAGAGGAAGATTTGCTCAAAGACCACCCTCACCTATTTTCTGGCCAACCCGAATCTCGAGGGCGAGATTCATCTTAAGGGGGGTAGGTTTGTAACATCCCAAATTTTCAATTTGGAATGTTATACATTAGATCATCATGCATATCATATTTTATTTTGCATTTTGGTTGATCCTAGAAATTCTACGCAACTCAATGACCCACGGAGAGAGTAGGGGATTTCGTTATTTTCATATTTGAGTTCTCTCAAATTTTGAGAATAGGATCATTTGATTTTATTTATTTTATCATCAATTATTTCTATTACAAAAAATATGAGAGAGGGAATAAAATGACTTTCCCAAAATAAATAAATATTGAGGATTTAATAAAAAAATCAAATAAGATTTTATTTCAGAGTTTTTCGGTGTTTTATTTGAATTTAGGAAAAATATGCGTTTTTCAAAATTGCATTTAGGGCCCAAATAAATGTTCACCTTGTGCGGCTTGATTTTAGAAGCCCGTGAAAATGTATTTCGGAATACCAGGAAAGGCGGTTTAGAAACAACTGGGTTTAAACACCACTTTTACAGCCCATATTTCTACCTCAAAGAGAAGAGAAAAATATAAATAAAGGATAAGGTTTAATACCAACTCTGAAGTTAACGCAGCCGATAAGCGCGTGTAAGTAAAAACCATACCTTGTCCTTGGTGATCCTTAGATCGCCGGTTTAAATAAACTGGGTGATGAATTTCAGAATTCAATATAAAAGTTGAGACTCCTTGAACATTCAATAATCATCATATCTCAGTAGCTCGTACCTTCAGATCCTTAGACCACCGGCTTGGATAACCCGGGTGGCTGTGTTGTCCAATAATTGAGCCGGCGAAGAGAATTAGGCCATCTCATTTGTAATGTTGAAGCAACAAAAACTCAAAGGTAAGCAACAAATAACAAACATAATTTCAACTTTGTATTTAAAAGATTGGGGGTTTCTGATTCGAATACGATCAGTAAACCGGACCAAAGGGGTTAAGCTAAGGTTCGAATACGACCATATAGCCCCAAGTGGCTTTGGCGTTGCGCCGATCAAGAGGGTACCAACAGCTATGTTCTCTTTGGTTCGAATACGACCT
This sequence comes from Triticum aestivum, assembly GCF_018294505.1. NCBI lineage: Eukaryota > Viridiplantae > Streptophyta > Magnoliopsida > Poales > Poaceae > Triticum > Triticum aestivum. The sequence goes on along the minus strand of NC_057809.1, from coordinate 277,710,952 downwards.
ATGTTTGAACAGGAAGACCCCAAATGACCTTGAGAGGTTTTTAACGACCCTGATTCGAATACGATCCAAGTCGGCTCAAAAGGGGTTAAGCTATGATTCAGATACGATCAAGAAGCCCCCAAGTGAGTTCGGCCTTGAGCCGATCAAAAGGGTTATGACGGCTATGTTCTCTTTGGTTCGAATACGACCTATGTTTGAACAGGAAGACCCCAAGTGACCGTGATATTTACAGCTAGATTCGAATATGATCATAAGACGGACTAGAAAAAGGTTAAACTTGATTCAAATATGATCAGCTCCTTAATGGTCATTTGTGAAAAAGTAACAAAGATGCATAATCTTTGAAAAGAAAAGAGACCGATGGTCTTACTTTATTGCTTATCATCGTATATACAGGATGAAAATGTATGTATAGGATGAGAGCTGGTGGCTCAGGTATAGTACGGCCGAAGTTGAGCAATGTTCCATGGCCGGCGGGTCTCCTCTTCCGACTTACTTGAGTCTGCATGCTCTCGAACGTCAATGAGGTAGTAAGACCCGTTATTTAAGTTTTTACTGACCACAAAGGGTCCTTCCCAAGGTGGGGATAACTTGTGTGCATCTGAAAGATCTTGGATGAGCCGGAGCACCAAGTCGCCTTCCTGAAAAGTCCTGGTCTTAACCCAGCGACTGTGATAACGACGCAGGTCCTGTTGATAGATTGCTGATCGTGCTGCTGCTAAGTCTCTTTCTTCATCCAACAAGTCAAGCGCATCCTTTCTGGATTTTTCATTGTTAGCTTCAACATAAGCCGCCACACGGGGCGAGTCATGATGGATGTCATTGGGCAATACCGCTTCTGCCCCATAAACCACGAAGAAGGGTGTGTAACCCGTAGACCTGTTGGGTGTAGTATTGATGCTCCATAGCACTGAAGGCAATTCCTCTACCCAACAACCCGGCGTTCACTTTAAAGGAACCATAAGCTGGGGTTTTAGCACTTTCAGAATTTCCTGATTGGCTCTCTCAGCTTGACCATTGGATTGAGGATGAGCTACAGAAGAAACATCAAGCCGAATGTTCTCTCGCTGACAAAACTCTTCCATAGCCCCTTGGGATAGATTGGTGCCATTATCCATGATAATACTGTGTGGAAAACCGAAACAGAAGATTATTTTATTCATGAACTAAACCGTCGTGGCTGCATCACACTTACTCACGGGCTCTGCCTCAACCCATTTAGTGAACTTATCAACAGCCACCAGGAGATGTGTCTTCTTGTCCTTAGACCTTTTGAAAGGTCCCACCGTGTCAAGCCCCCAGACTGCAAACGACCAAGTGATTGGAATCATCCAGAGCTCTAGAGCCGGCACATGCGCCCGTTGTGTGAATTTCTGACATCCGTCAGATCTACTAACTAGATCCTCCGCATCAGCGTGAGCCGTTAGCTAGTAAAAACCGTGATGAAATGCCTTAGCCACCAAAGATTTTGACCCGGCATGATGACCACAATCACCTTCATGGATCTCATAAAGGATTTCTTGACCTTCTTCAGGGGAAACACACCGTTGAAATGCTCCAGAAACACTGCGATGAAATAACTCTCCATCCGAAATCGTCATGGACTTAGACCGTCGGTTTATCTGTCGAGCCAGGGTCTCATCCGCTGGCAATTCTCCCCGGGTCATGTAAGCCCAGAACGGCACCGTCCAATCTGGGATGACATGAAGAGCCGCCACCAACTGCGCCTCCGCGTCAGGAACAACTAAATCTTCTTCTGTGGGCAATTTGACAGAGGGGTTATGCAAAACATCTAAAAAGGTGTTGGGTGGTACCGGCTTACGTTGAGACACCAGCCGGCTCAAAGCATTAGCTGCTTCGTTCTTTTGACGGTCAATGTGTTCCACCTAATAGCCTTTAAAATATCCTGCAACAGCATCGACCTCTCGGCGATAAGCCGCCATGAGAGGGTCTTTGGAATCCCACTTGCCAGACACCTGTTGAACCACTAGATCCAAATCACCAAGACATCTGACCCGGCTCAAGCTCATCTCCTTTGCCACTCGAAGACCATGGAGCAATGCTTCATACTCTGCTGCGTTGTTAGTGGACGGAAACATCAATCGTAACACATAACAAATTTTATCACCTCGTGGGGAAGTTAATACAACTCCAGCCCCCGAGCCCTCCAATTGCCTGGACCCATCAAAATGAATAGTCCAATATGTGATGTCCGACTTTTCTTCTGGCATCTGCATCTCTGTCCAGTCATTGATGAAGTCAACCAAGGCTTGAGACTTAATTGCAGTGCGTGGAACATACTTCAGCCCATGAGACCCAAGCTCAATTGCCCACTTGGAAACTCGCCCCGTAGCTTCTCTGTTTTGAATAATGTCTCCCAAAGGAGCAGAGCTAACCATAGTGATTGGATGTCCCTGAAAATAATGCTTAAGCTTCTGGCTTGCCATGAACACCCCATAAACAAGCTTCTGCCAATGTGGATATCGTTGCTTAGACTCAATTAGCACTTCACTGACATAATAAACCGGTCATTGAACCGGATGCTCTTTGCCAGCCTCCTTGCGCTCTACCACCATAGCCACGCTAAAAGCCCGTGAGTTGGCAGCTACATATAACAATAGCGGCTCTTTCTCAATTGGAGCAGCTAGGACCAGCGGCTCAGCTAGTTGTGCCTTCAGATCTTCAAAAGCGGCGTTCGCAGGATCACTCCAAACAAACACATCTGTTTTCTTCATCAACTGATACAGAGGCATAGCCTTTTCCCCTAACCGTCTTACGAACCGGCTCAAAGTAGCCACACGACCCGCCAGTCGTTGAACATCATTGACGCAGGTTGGTTTGGCCAGGGATGTAATTGCTTTGATCTTCTCCGGGTTAGCTTCAATGCCTCTGTTAGACACCAGAAAACCCAAAATCTTGCCAGCTGGCACTCCAAAAACACATTTGGCTGGGTTAAGCATCATCTTGTACACCCGAAGATTATCAAAAGTCTCTTTCAAGTCTGTGACCAAGGTTTCCTCTTCCCTGGATTTCACTACTATATCATCCACATAGGCATGAACATTGCGCCCAATTTGATCATGAAGACAATTCTACACACACCGTTGGTAAGTCGCCTGAGCACTCTTGAGCCCAAAAGGCATAGACACATAACAGAAAGCCCCAAAAGGTGTTATGAACGCTGTTTTCTCTTGATCCTTGACTGCCATCTTAATCTGATGATACCCGGAGTAAGCATCTAAAAAACTCAACCGTGCACAACCCGCCGTAGCATCAATAATCTGATCAATACGGGGAAGAGCAAAAGGATCAGCCGGACAAGCCTTGTTTAAATCTGTGTAATCCACACACATACGCCAGGTGCCATTCTTTTTGAGCACGAGCACCGAGTTAGCTAACCATTCTGGGTGAAAGACCTCCACAATGAACCCGGCCGCCAAGAGCCGGGCCACCTCTTCTCCAATGGCCTTACGCCTTTCTTCATTGAACCGCCGAAGAAACTGTCTGACAGGCTTGAACTTTGGATTGATATTAAGCGTGTGCTCAGCGAGTTCCCTTGGGACACCCGGCATGTCTGAAGGTTCCCATGCAAAGATGTCCCGGTTCTCACGGATGAACTCGATGAGCGCGCTTTCCTATTTCGGATCCAAGTTTGCATTGATGATGAACTGTTTGGATGAGTTGCCAGGCACAAAGTCAACCATCTTAGTGTCATCAGCTGACTTGAACTTCAACTCCGGCTCATGCTCTGTGGTTGGTTTCTTTAATGACGTCATGTCCGCCGGGTCAACATGATCCTTATAGAATTTCAACTCCTCTGTCGCACAAACGGATTCATCATAGGTAGCATCCCCCTCTTCACATTCCAAGGCGACCTTCCGGCTCCCATGGACTGTAATGGTGCCCTTGTGACCCGGCATCTTGAGCTGTAAATACACGTAACACGGCCGAGCCATGAACTTGGCATAAGCCGGTCGCCAAAACAGAGCATGATATGGGCTTTTGATCTTAACCACTTCAAAGGTTAATTTTTCTGCCCTGGAGTCATACTTATCCCCAAAGGCTAAATCCAGCTCGATCTTACCAATGGGGTATGCCGACTTACCGGGTACTACACCATGAAAAATAGTGTTGGATTGTTTAAGATTTTTATTCGTCAATCCCATCCGGCGGAACGTCTCATAGTAAAGGATGTTGATGCTGCTGCCTCCATCCATGAGTACCTTAGTAAACTTGTACCCACCAACCTGAGGTGCCACTACCAAAGCCAAGTGACCCGGATTATCAACCCAGGGCGGGTGATCCTCTCTGCTCCACACAATAGGCTGCTCCGACCAACGTAGATAATGTGGGATTGCCGGTTCAACAGCATTGACGGCCCTCTTGTGGAGTTTCTGGTCTCTCTTACATAAACTGGTAGTAAATACATGATATTGTCCGCTACTCAACTGTTTTAGCTTGCTCTGATAGCCAGATTGTTGCTGTTGTTGATTCCCTTGGTTGTGTTGCTAATTATATCCCCCTGGTGACCAGGATGACCATGAAAACCTCCTCCTTTTGAACCGGCGCCCGGGCCCTGAATGCCGCTTGAGCCGCCACCCGGACCATGACCCCCATCAAACGCGTTTGAATTTTTAAATGCCTTCATGATCGTACAATCCTTCCACAAGTGGGTAGCTGGCTTCTCCCTGGTGTCGTGTCTAGGACAAGGTTCATTCAACAGCTGCTCAAGGTGGGACCTGACCCGCCCGATCGAGGGGGCTGTCTGCCCTTGCGCCGCTGATTACCGCCCTGTGCATTAGTATTAGCAACCAACTCATCACCCTTACGCTTATTACCTCCTTGATTTACCGGGTTATGCTGGTGACCCTTGCCATTGCCGCTCTTCTTTCCCTTTGTTGCTTTTGCCTCATCAGACGCCGGGTCTTTGGTGGTATCAGAATCGGCATACTTGACAAGAGCCGCCATCAACGTTCCCATGTCATTACAGTCTCATTTAAGCCTCCCCAACTTCTGCTTCAGGGGCTCAAAACGGCAATTCTTCTCCAACATCAAAACTACTGAACCGGCGTCCATTTTATCAGACGAATGTATTATTTCCTTGACCCGGCACACCCAATGAGTCATAGATTCTCCATCCTCTTGCTTGCAATTGGTCAGGTCCACAATTGACATTGGCTGCTTAGACGTGTCTTTAAAGTTCTGGATGAACCATGCCTTTAACTCTACCCATGAGCCGATGGAATTGGGTGGCAATCCTTTCAGCCAGGTCCGAGCCGTTCCATCGAACATCATGGTAAAGTACTTGGCCACTGTGGCATCACTCACCTCCAACAGCTCCATAGCCATCTCATAACTCTCAATCCAAGCCCCTGGCTATAAGTCAGCCGTGTAGTTCCGTACCTTATGAGGCCCCTTGAAATCCTTGGGTAACCGTTCATTGCGTATGGCTGGGACCAGGCAAGGTACGCCTCCGGTTCTTATAACTACACCTGCCTCCACCGAAGTCGCTGGCTAAGCCAGAAAAGTCTGGTGAGCTGCCTGCTCCACTGCTATTTGAGCCGCCCATTCCGCCTCTTGATGAATTCTCTCCTGATCCGCCAAGTTGAGGGCTCCAGCCCGCACCGGCTCATGCCTATATGGCCGGTTGTGGCATTGAGTGTTACTTGACATCTCTGCAGATTCCATGTGCCTAGTATAACTTGGGCTCCGGCTTGGGCGATGAGTTGAATGAATCATGTCTCGACTGTAGGAGTATGCATCTTGCTATGCCAAAGCTGTCTGAAGCAGCTCTCTTACCCTCCGGGTTTCAATTGCTGTTGGCGAGTCGCCTTCCATCGGGAGAGCTGCCAAACGAGCTGACACCGCAATGAGGTTCTCCATGGGGTTGGAGAAGTGACCCGGGGGTGTTGATATATAACGGGGAGGAGCCGTATTCATCCGCGGCGGCTCCATGGTGCGTGGCTGAACTGGTGCTCCGGGCGTCCCGACCCGGTTTACCTCCAGCGGGTTGCTCCCTCCAACTCCCGGTGTATGGAACAGATTCCTCGAATCCAGTGTTAGAGGAAGACGCGACTGAGTTTTCTGACGCCTCCTCCTCATGACTTCGTTTGACGCATTAAGATCCACGGAGAGCCGGAAGGTTTCTGCTTGAAGCTGCTGAGCACGAGCATCCAAGGCTGCTCGTTCTGCTGCCATCCGGGTTTCCTCCGCAGCCAAATTTTCATTAGCTTGCACCATCTCCTCCCACACGCGTGCCACTTCCGCGTCATGCTGGGCTTTATCCGCCAGCTCTACCGCAGCGGTTAACAGAGCCGTCAGTTTATCCATGAGGTCCATGAGAACCTGAGCCGGGGGGCGCGCGGGGTCTCCTGACCCGGCAGCTGCAGACCCGGTGGCGGCTGCTGTCGCTGCGGTGGAGTTCTACCCGGGCAGCGTCCCTGCCATGAAGACTCCGACCCAATTTGGCGGCTCAAGGGTGTCCGGAATACTGCTGCCATCAGAACAGCCCCCGAGCATGCCGTCTTGTAGTTGGTATAATGAGTCCGTCTCACCCGTTGAAGATGCAGTATCAGAGCAGATGGCCGTCTCCCTGCCTTCCATCGATCCTTCGGAGTATTCACCGCCATGGACGTAGCCTACGAAGGCATGCTTCATGATAGATTGAACACGGGCGGACCCGGCACGCTGAGCTGTTTCGATGAGGTCGGTGTGGACATCTAGCTCAGGGCTTGACTCGCCGATCCGGCCGATGAAGACGTGGATTCCGCCGAAGGGGACCCGGTACTCGTACTTGATTGAGCCGGCCTCGGGGCCCCAGGCTTCGTCGTCGATGTAGATCTTGCCGCGACGACCCTTGGTCATCCGGCCCACAGCGTATCCCTTGAGCCCTTCGAAGTTGCCTTTCAAGAACTCAAATCCACCGTGGGTTGGCCCCACGGTGGGCGCCAACTATCGTGGAATTGTCATGGCAGATGTCCTAGAGCAAGGACTTAGTCGTAGGGCCATCACACTAGGAAGCTTAAAGGGGTTAATCGGGACAAAGGACATGAGAGAGTTTTATACTAGTTCGACCCCTTGCGATGAAGGTAAAAGCCTACGTCTAGTTGGGTTTGGTATTGCTGGGGTTTCGATCACCAAGAGGCTTAACTCGCCGGCTTGGTTATTGACTTGTTGTTTCTTACCCTAAACCGCCACCAGGCCGTCCCCTTATATACACGGGTTGACGCCAGGTGGCCTACAGAGTTCCGGCCGGCTAATAATTGTGTCCGGCTCGGTGACTTTCTTTATATGTCTTTCTGTAGAAGTATTTCCTTACATGTGGCATTCTACATTATCGGGCCTTAAGCCGGCCCCTGACCTTTGGGCCTTCTATAAGACTTAATAAACTACAAGCTTGGATGTTTACTGAACTTCTTGCGTAACCCGCCATTGAAGCTGACCCGGCCCCTCCTGGGCAGGTCTCAGCTGATAGTAATATCCCCAACACGCTCCGTACAGCTAAAACCAAACCTCGAGTTTCCCCGAGGGGGCGCTGCAAAGGACTCTAGTTCGGACCAACACTCAGAGGAGCACTGGCCCGGGGGGGTTAAATAAAGATGACCCTCGGGCTTCATAAACCCAAGGGAAAAAGGCTAGGTTGTTAGAGCAAATGTAAAACCAAGGTTGGGCCTTTGCTGGAGGAGTTTTATTCAAGGCGAACTGTCAAGGGGTTCCCATTATAACCTAACCGCGTAAGGAACGCAAAATCAAGGAACATAACACCGGTATGACGAAAACTAGGGCGGCAAGAGTAGAACAAAACACCAGGCATAAGGCCGAGCCTTCCACCCTTTACCAAGTATATAGATGCATTAATTAAATAAGATATATTGTTATATCCCAACGATAAACATGTTCCAACAAGGAACAAACTACAACTGCACCTGCAACTAGCAACGCTATAAGAGGGGCTGAGCAAAGCGATAACATAGCCAAACAACGGTTTGGTAGGACAAGGTGGGTTAGAGGTTTGACATGGCAATATGGGAGGCATGATATAGCAAGTGGTAGGTATCGCAGCATGGCAAAAGAGCGAGGAACTAGCAAGCAACGATAGAAGTGATTTCGAGGGTATGATCATCTTGCCTGCAAAGTTCTCTGAGTTGACGAAAGCTTGATCCTCGTAAGCATACTCAACGGGTTCCTTGAACACGAACTCGTCTCTTGGATCTACCCAAGGCAAGAACACAAGCAAAGGAAACCCAATCAACCACGATGCAATGCGCAAGCACCATGATGCAAAACATGGCATGATATGCGGGATGTGATATGCAATACATATGCGTGCTCCGGAAGGAAAAGATTAAACCAGGCCTCAACTTGGCAAACCAAGTGTGCCGCTGGAAAGATGAGATGATTTCGGTCTAAATCTAAAGATCACCGGAATCGGATGCACGGTTTGCAAATGGCAAGCAAAACAATAATGGCACAATCCTATGATTAACAGCATGATGCCATCTAGAATGCAATAATAAACTAAGCTACTGCACTCCAACATAGCAAAAAAGCACGTGGCAGTGATCTAGTCAAGATGCTTGACAAAAGATGAACACTGAGCTATGGATAAATCACACAAGAGCAGGTTCAATCAAGCATGGCAAAAGGGCAAAATATATCAGTATCACAGACTTAGTGAAAATAACATGTCAGGAATTAACATCAAGAAGCAATGTTTAGAGCAAGATAACAACATGCTACATGAACAAAACATAGCAAGTAAAAGCATGGCATGAAACTACTCAAAGCATGTAAAAGAAGTCCCTTACTGACCATAAACCAAAAGGATCATTAGATATGATGGTACCCATGTAAACATAGCAAGTTTAGTTAACAGATTCAGACTTAGCAGAAAACTAGACATGGCATAAACAGAATTATGAAGGCAGGTTTGCGAGCTCAATGCACTCACCACAAGGCATTGCAGGAAAAACTAAGCATACACCCAGCAAGAGGACATGATGAAGAAGCTAAAAATGGCAAGAAAAATCTCATAGCATGCATGGATCAACTACAACAACCTTGGCAAAAATTGATTAACACGTAAACAATCTGCCAGGAACATTGTATAGAAAAAGTAGATCAAGATTGAGTCATGCTATGGTACTCCATAATTGCAAACAAAGAAATGCATGAATAGAACATAACAATATCTCAAAATCATCCTTACTGAACATGCTCAAAACAGGCATGTATCACTCTATAGCAACATGAATACATGGCATAAAAATAACAACAGACAAAGACTTAGTGAAATTCTAAGTCTCTGAAATCAGCAATATCACGAGAGCTACTTTGCATGCTTCTGCTAGTCACCACATTGATCACAAAAATACATGGCATACACCCCTGTAAATATGGCATGGCATATAACAAAACACATGTAGAGCTCATGCTCATATGCAGCACACAATAAACATGGCAAAAATGACAAATGCTCATAAACTGATAAGAAACAGCACCTAATATTATGAAGCACTCTTGCAACAGCATTTTAGGCATCAATATGGACTCAAACAAGCATGGTGCAATGGAATGAAATGAAGAGGACATCCAGACAAACAATTTGATATATTGCACGCACGAAACGGAGCTACGGATGCGGAGTTATGATGCGATGAACATGGCCTGAAAAAGTTACAGATCTGGGACTTAGTGGAATTTTACATCCGCGAAAGTCAACGCGGGATGAGGCGGAGCGGGATGAGGAGATCCGGGACGGGGAGACGATGTTTGGATGGAGGGACCGGTGGATCTGGTCCGTCTACTCCAGATCCGGTGACGGGGTGGACTCCGGCGAGCGTCGGAAGGCAAGGAGGCCGGCGGGTGGTGGCCGACCCAAGGCGGCGCCGGCGAACGAACAACGGCGCGCGGGTGGTGGAGTGCTTGCACCGGTGACGAGGGCGCGGGTCGCCGGCGGAGACCTGCGGGGCGGCGCGGCTCCAGGGCGATCCAGGCGGCGGCGGGACCCGACCCTGGTGCGATGCGGTAGGGCGACGCCGGTGAGGGTCGGTGG